>NC_030425.2:10545000-10672500 GCF_001660625.3 Ictalurus punctatus
TTATCTCTAACAACAGCTCATTCTCTTAGACTGACGATGACTGATCTGACTACACGGAGCAAATGGCATAAACTGTGAGGACAGCAGTCAGTGGGAAAGGAGATAATGAACAGCTCCATGAACAGAATCAGTCCCATTGGGCTCACAAGGTCTCCATCATAAAAATGTGTGCATGCAGTGCAGCAGTGGAAGGTTTAACCATGGGCAGGAGATGAGCATTACTGCTTGCAATGTAACACATGCCCAGGGTAGCATGATGTCCTGTAAAATTAGGAAACGTGATATATGGAAATTGAGATGATAGAAAATAAATACATTTGCTGTTTTTATTAAGCTTTCACAGTCTCTTTTGGGTGACAATAAAAGGTCTTAAATAAAGATCATCAAGGTATGCATTGTTTGGTTGGAGGAGCATGGTTTCAAATATACCATAGCCATCACACACATCATCATTAACTGTTTGAGTAGGAACTATGGCCTTACTTTCTTCTGTACTGATCAAAGTGATGGCGTCCCATTGACAACATCTGAGGCATATTTTATTAAGAATAGGACAGTTTAAAAAGAATCAAATTAATCTGCTGGGATTAAAAGCAGCAGCTCTGAGTGAAGTGAGGCCTGGAAAAGAGTTGGATGCTTCTGCTTCAGGTGAGGGGAGACTCCTTGCCCCTGGTTGAGGAGTTTAAGGCAAGATACTACTAAAAGTGAATAGGGTCTTGTTTCACTGAAAAGACACTCTCAAGAGAAAGGCTCTTACAGATGGAAAAAAAAAAAAAAAAAAAAAATTGGCAAACTGCTCTGTAATATGTACCATATTCAATTTCCAAAACATTTTAAGACCTGTACGTCAATTCAGTCATGCCACATGATACATTAGCTAATCAGCTATAATGGATTGTGTTCATTCATTCATATATATATATATATATATATATATATATATATATATATATATATATATATATATATATACACACACACACACACACACACACACACACACACACATATATACACACACACTTCTATAGGGGTGTATGGGAGACCATAGCAAGTAATTTTTGCATTAAAATTTGCTTAAACTTTTGTGTGTTAGACTTTGTGGCTTTTATTTTGCCGGAAAACCCCAGGAAGACCTCCATTTAGTTGGCAACTAATTCACTTCTCATTACCAATCTGGTGAAATGCTGTAAACATCTGCCCACAAAAATGTTTGAGATTACACTAACGTAAAATCAAAGTGAATCTGGCATGTGTTGTGTGTAAATGCACGTTACAAGTGACTAAAACTCACAGCACAGAGATGAAGTTGGTGTAGAGTGGCATTTACTGTGAACCACACACACACTTTGAGTCCAACGCCCGGTTTAACAATTTCAAAAAGCAACGAGCGAAAATAAAAACAAAATCTTCTTTATGGTGTTGGTTCGGTTGCATTTTTCAGACCTTAAACGTGGATTTAAGACATTTTAAAGCTGATTAAGGCTTTATTTTTACATTAAGGATTTTAAGACATTTTAAGGATCTGTGGACACCTTGCACCCCATTGCCACCACAACCCCCACCAGGAAAAGCATAATGAAAAATATAATAATAATTAAATTAAATAAAAAAAATTTTAAAAGACAACAAAGCCTTTACTGGTTACTATAGTTATACATTTCAACAGTAGCAACAGTTATACATTTTAAATAAAATCGAAGACAAATGTACTACATTTTTCCACAATTAATAGAGTACACAATAAATTTTAATCAGCTGCAAGATGTAAAATTGTCCCTCATGTCCAGCACACTTGCTGAGGCATCAAGGATCTTAACATTCCATTGTTTTTTAATTGCTCTTTATTGTGTTTTTAGGCTAGAGTGTTGAAGTTGCAACAGACCTGGGGAATAGCAAATGCTTATTTAATGATGATTGGATTTTAATGATGGCTTAATGGCACTCTCTGTCGCTGTATAGTCACTCGAAGGAGGCATATAAAACACAGATCACGTGGCTGTCTCCTTTAAATGAGCCAACAAGTGAGGAAATTAGGTTCTAAGCAATAGAAAAGCAGGAAACGTTGTCGGTTTCAATAATATGAGTATACTCAGTAGTTATTTATTATTCAATATGCAGTCTTTGTGTACATTTTCTATTTTTATAAAGCAAAACTTTCTGCCAAAACAATCACAATTTCATTTTATTCAGGATTATTTCTTGAGATTATCTGGACCCAGGCCCAGGCCCCTCTGCAGTGGACAGAGTAAGCAAATTACAAAGAAGCAAGCAATAAGTTTGCTATTTCTCTTGAGATCCCACTAGTTTTCTGGTCAATTCATCTAAACACTTCTTGAGCGCTGACCGCTGGTTTTTCCTTTTGTTATAGTTGTGCTACACAAAAGCTGACTCAGGTGAAAAATCAATAAATGCACACAATTAAGGTGATTAATTAGTGAGGTATAGAAGCTCTGCAGAGCAGACTATCATGGGCAGCCATCCTTGAAGTCTACAGCAAATGCAGTAGTTTGTGTAGGTTTCAGGAAACATACATGGTAATCTATATATGATTACCATACATGGCCCATACAGAAATCTGATATATGAACATATATGTCCATATATAGAAAGGTTTTTATATATGTTACGTGTATAGTATACCAACTCAAGTATTTTTTCACAAAATAGCGCAAAAAACACTGCACAATGCATCACAAATTTTTAAAAAGCTGCAGCGAAATCAAGCTTTTTTTTGGCACCAACAAGTACAAACACACACACAGGGAAGAGCTATACTTCAATGACAGTGTTTCCTGTGCCACAGTATACACTGTGCATTAAATTTGCGCAATAAAAATGTGAAATTACAAATTTTTGCAAAATTCAGATGAGCCTTAAAGTTCTTCTGGGTTAGTAGTGGTTTTCACCTCGCCACTCTTCCATGGATGCCATTTTTGTCCAGTGTCTTTATATAGTGGAGTCATGAACAGTGACCTTTATTGATGCAGGAGAGGTCTGTAGTTCCTTTGATGTTGTCCTTGGTTCTTTTGTGACTTCTTGTCTGAATAGTTGCTGTGCTCTTAGAGGAATTTTGGAAGGTTCACCACTACTGTGTTTTTTCATTTGGAGATAATGGCTCTCACTGTGGTCATTTGGAGTCCCAGGGCCTTTGAAATATATTTGTAACTCTAACTTTGTAACCCTTCCTATAGCTTTGTAACCTTTCCCAGAATTATGTATTTCAATCACCTTCTTCATCATCATTTCTGGAATTTCTTTCATTGGTGGCATAGTGTGTTACTGGGTAAGACCTTTTAACCAACTTCATGCTGTTGACAAAGTTCTATTTAAGTGTTGATTTGACTGAACAGGGTTTACAGGAATCAGGCCTGGTTGCATCTACTCCAGCTTTATGAATTATGAATACAGTTTTGTAGATTTGTGGAATTAGTAACTATGGGGGCAAATACATTTTCACGCAGGCCCAGTTGGTATTGGATATCTTTGTTTAATTCAATAAATAACTATCATTTAAAAACTGTATTTTGTGTTTACTCAGATGTGTTTACTGCCTTTGTTTTATCTTAGATTTTATTTTCATTTCTGAAACAATTTAGTATGAGATATACACAAAACCAGAAGAAATCAGCATACTTTTTGACATACATTAAATTATTATAGTGACAGATACACTACTGACAATAGCAGTAATATTATACTATGTACTATAAATACTTTAACCTCTATTTTCCACTAGTATTATATCTGCTTCTACACAACTCATTTATGTTTTTGGAAACCTTCATATGTATTAGGAGGAAAATATAAGTGGACCACAGACAGGGATTTTGAGGAAGCTGTCAACCCTGTCAAGGTTCAAGCAATAATGGGTAAATATTCTGTAATTATTTTCTAATTGTCTTATTGCCAAAATATTTTGAATACCCGTCAACCTATATTGTGATTATCCCCAGATATTATGGGTGTAACAATTTCTTTGACAGCTCTGCACTAACCCTCTGATTTTGCTACAGTGCCATTAGGATGATTTAGCTGCACATAAGCCCTTCTTCTGCCTTACCTCTGTCTCTGAAGAGCAGATAAAGATTATATGCTTTCATATATGTTTTATGAAGAAACATGTTATTTCTTGATGACTACAGTGGATATAAAAAGTCTACACAGTCCTGTTAAATTGGCAGATTTTCGTGAAGTAAAAAAAAAAATGACACTAAGATAAATTCTATCATATCTTTTCCTACCTTTAATGTGAAATTGCAAAGTATACAAATAAACTGAAAAACAATCAGAACCTTTTTTTTTTTTAGGGATAAAAAAAAAAGATTAAAAAAAAAAAAAAAACCTACAATAACCTAGCTGCAAAAGTGCGCACACCCCTAAACTAATACTTTGATGTCTTTTTGGGTAAGAAGCTATTAGCGTGGCATATCTTGCCTTGGCAATATTTTCCTACTCTTTCTTGCAAAACTGTGAGGGCATCTCCTGTGCACAGCCCACTTCAAGTCACCCCACAAATTTATATTTGGCTTCAGGTCTGGAATCTAGTTAAGCCATTCTTTTGATGATTTGGATGTATGCTTTGGGTCATTATCATGGACTTCTAAATTGCTTAAATAGTCCTATTGTAATAAAGGTTTTATTAAATTTCTGGAAGTAAGACAACACAAAAGACCAAGTAGTTACTGCATAAACAAAATTAATTGCAAATACCTCTGTAGTGGTTAATATATGTGCAAGCACAATGAGCTCAGTGTGTATCTCTTTTCTCTTTATAGATGCGGTTATTAAACCATTCCCTGCAACCATCCATGGTCAACTTGCTGTATCAATGAATTGAAAACAATAGTAAACTATTGACTATTTATTAAAAATTCCTATTTTTTGTTCTTTGATCCAGTATCCAATGTGCCTGTTGAACACGACTGTTTGTTCCATACTTTATGATCCAGTACCTAATATTTCTGATTTCTATTGTATTAATTGTATGTTTCCAATAAGTAACTGCAAATTAAATAAAAATGTCATATATATATATATATAATATATATATATATATATATATATATATATATATATATATATATATATATATATATATATATATATATATATATATATATATATATATATATATATATATATATATATATGGGTTATATATTTATTTATATATATATATATAAATAAATTTACTGTATATATAAAAGACATTTTTAATTTTTATGCACCTCTTTCCTCCTCCCATATATGCTTGTGTGTGTGTGTATATATATATGTGTGTGTGTGTGTGTTCCATATTTGAAAAGGACAAATTTCAAATATGTTTCTATATACGGCACATATGTAAATATGGCATATATTTGTATAATTGAAATTATTATATGCCAAAATATTACATGTATTGGAAATTCATATACAGTATGTCAATATATCACATTTCTATATAGGGGTTAATGTAAGGCTTTAAATTACAAATCATGTGCAGAGTTATAACACACCCACATTGTTGTTTAAACTCCATTAAACCTGAGGGTTCAAGCTGTATCAAACGTAGATCCATAATTCCTATTTATTGATGTTGTGCAAAAACACACCTGGCAAGTCCACACACACGATTCTTTCTTCTTCAGGACATGGCTGTCAGAGACATGTGTAAATCCTGCAGCTCTAATCTCCATGCTAGGAGATAAATGGATTCAGCACCAAAGGGCACACAGAAATGCACAACAGTAAATTCTTTCCAGGTAAAATTATTCCTATTTTGCCATGTCACTCAGGAAATACAGCAGGGCCTGCAGGATTGTGGGTAGGGATGCCACAGAAGTAAGTAGATCATGGCTTGATAAAAGAAAGGCCTTGTATATATAGCGGTTACATTACATTAAACATAAACAGCAGACCACAAGTACAAGCCACCTTGCTCTTCAGCATCTAAATCTGCCGAGAAAAGGGCCCAAAGGAACAAAACTGAGACACAGAATCTGAGCATTGAAATAAAGCATATTTGGATATTCATCCCAGGGCTGTCAAAGTTTGAACACTGTTACAGTATATGTGTTAAGGTCAAAAAGTGCTATTGTGTAACCAGAAAATTCATAACCAGGAAACTTGAGTGCAGAACTGTTCATGGCAATTGTAGTCCAAAGCCATCATAGCAAAACTATTCAGATCAGTTGCAATTCAAAGCCATCATCATGAATTGACAGCTGGTATTTGGTTAGATTCACTACAGCAGTGGTTCTCAACACGTGGGGAGAAATTGGAAGGCGAGTGCAGATTGTTTTCAAGGAAAAAAAAACAAACAGACAGTGCATCATTCGGGTCCTCTGTGTATTTTATTGCTTTTAAAATAGAATGTGCATAAATGAAAAACCCTGCGTTCCCTCTCCCTCTGTATTTTCTTTTTGCTGGGGAGAGTTGGAGCTTAGCCTGCCTTTTATCTAGCTGTCAGTGCAGAATCGTGTTGCCAATTTAGCAACTTTTTTTTGCAATAAAAAAAAAAGCACCTAACGACAAATCTAGCGACTTTTTGTACAAACCTTAGCAAATTTCCAAATGTGGCCAGTAGTGTCCTGCAACCGCAAGCTTTAGTTACAAAAGGTTGAGAACTGTTGCACTATAGCATGTAATTATAGTACTCTAGCATCAATTTTGGTCCAAAATGTTTTCCAATGGGATTTTTGCAGACTGCCATAAGTGTCCACATAAGTGGACATTTATGTCCTTGAAGAATAGTCTGTCAAACCATGTTATGTCTGTCAACTACTATCATGTATTGGATTGTGAAATTGTATGTCACACCTCTAGTTAAATGGTGCAAACTTCAGATGGATGGACTTCAAGGTTCGCTCATATGGTGACAGAAAATAATGCAATCTAATAAAAATTTCAATATATTTGAATATGAAATATTTTAAGTAACCAAAATTTAAATGCAATGCAATCACTAAAGGGATCTGACAGCACTAGTATATGCACAGACGAATAACCCGTGCTCTATTTTCGGGCTCTGAATTGGTAGCTGGTGCTATTTCGATCTGCATTCTAATCTGCTGTAGTTTTCTGTGCAATGAGGGTCAATATATGGGCACTGGAGTAGGATGTCTAATACAGTCAACGTGCTGAACAGCAGGGGCTCCTAAATAAAAGCAAATATAGTGTGCAACCTTCTACAGATTGGACCATGTCAAGCTGAGAATTGTCATGACCTTTCCAGAGTTGGGGTAATGATTCATGGCCTTACAGGGCTACTGTTGCTATTGCCCTCATCAAATGCAGAATAAGATGCCAGAGCTCCTTTACAAATCTATACTGCTTATGTAGGCTTATACTGTGGATTCTTTTTTTTTTTCTTCATGATGACTTAAATCTGCTAAGCCTTACATTAAAATCTGGAGAACACCCCCCCATATCACCAGGATTCATAATGTTTTGTGAAAAAAATAAAATAAAACAAGACATCTTCATTGAACCTACTTGAGAGTTTCTGCAACTTGTAGTTCACCTGTAGCAAATTTAGTTATATAGATATGATTTGGAAATGCAAATGGAAAGACCAAAAAACAAGCAACTTCAAGGACAGGCATATGTTGAGGCACTGATCTGGACAAGGTTATGACCAAAATATGATGAAACTTGGTGGTGGCAGCATCATGCTGTGAGGATGTTTTTCAGCAGCAGGAACTAGGATGATTGGTGGGATAGAGAACAATTATATCCTTGAAAAATCCTGCTCAATAGCACTTCCAATCTTAAAACACATAGGCAAGCTAAAACAGCACTGTCTTCTGGGTAAGTATGTGGATGCTCTTGACTTGAACTCATCTCAGACCTGAACTTAGAAGAGACCTGAACATAATGTTATAATGATGCACAGCTTGATATATTTTGCATGGAGGAATGGGAGAAGATCCCTGAATCCAGGTGTGCCAAGCTTATAGCATCATGCCTAATGAAACTTAAGCCTGTAGTCTCCTGAAAGGTGCTTTAATGAAGTTCTCATTAAATAGTCTGAATACTTATGTCAAAGTGATATTTCAGGCTTTTTATTCATTCATTCAACTTCAGCAACCACTTAATCCTGTTCAGGGTGTCAATTGGTCCGAGCTTATCCTGGGAACACTGGGTGTGACGCAGGAATACACCCAGCATGGGATGCCAGTTCATCACAGGGCATTAATTTAGCAAAGCCAAATTGTAAATGGATTGAGTACTGTTGCTGCCTCATAGCTCCGGAGTCCCTGCTGTCCTGAGCTTGGGTCTCTGTGGAGTTTCACATGTTCCCCCCTGTGTTTGGTGAGTTTTGCTCTGTGTTTCCTCTTGCTGTCCAAAACATGCAGTTAGGCAGACTGGCCATGCTAAATTGCCCAGAGTTGTGAATAAGTGTGTGCATGGTACCCTGCCAGGAACTGACATTATATCCATTGTGAATTTACCCATCTTGTGCCCAGTGTTCCTAGCAGAGCCTTTTGATCCACCATGACCTTGACCAGCGTAAGTGGTATCCTAAGAACTTCCCAAACTTTGGGAAAACTGGGGGTTTCCCATTATGGAGGGGTTTTTTTTCAGATTGGTAACGGTACTTTAACAAAATGAGGAAAAAAAATACTTTATGAATCCACCATTTATTTCTGTATAGATTTAAAGAATGATGTTCCAAGTATCCTCCTGTCTAACATACATTAAGCAGCCAAGATTATTTTGTTTACACAGTGCTTCAGTATATGTATTTATTCAGTGTGATCAACCATTCAGCCAAAGCAAGCCTCAAAGCAGACTGTTACAAAGAATGTATAATACACCAATGCCACTGTTTACCCATTTGGACAAATTCATATAATGCATACCTGTAAAATGCCATTCTATGCAAACAGTGACATTGCTACTAGGGAAACTACAATGAAAATATGATAAGAGTCAGTGTAATTTTAACAAATTAAAGACCATTTCTACTTCAGTAGCAGCATGAAGAAATGAAAACACAAGGCCGGAGAAACCTGAACATTTGCGTAATGCTGTTTACACCATGTCTCACCTCTGTAATACACCCCTAGGTTTATTTGCATGATTGTTAATGGAAATGTCACATCACATGATGGCAATTTTCAGGCACTGTTTAAAGATTATGGTTAAAAAAAACTCCCAGTGGCTCGCTGTTAAATGCTATTGCATTTGCATTAGAGTCGTCATCATCACCAGATAATCAAATATCAAATGCCTCCTACAATGTAGGCTCATAATTCCATGTGTATTGGGATTAATAGATCGGTGAATGTAATATACCTGACAACTGGATGACATGTGTAATTTATTCTGTTACAAATAACTTTCTCACACGTACCTAAATAAGCCAATAAAAGTTTGCGTACATGTATTGAGTTTGACCAGTGTCAAGCCTTTTGAAAAACATTCTTGGCTAGACCTGAGAGATAGAGAGAGAGAGAGAGAGAAAGTAGAACCTCAAAAGAAAAGTAAGATGGGGTCAGATGAGATGTATTATGATGGCTGCTATTGAGAACAACTGCTCTTGGACACTGGTGACAACCATTTGTTCATTAAAGTCTTCAGTACAAGTCCCATAGCTGCGGTATATTTAAATAAATATGCAAATGATTAAATTTCTATTCAAAGCCTCCTTTTGACTTTAACAAGTTTGCCAAATAACCCAGGGGAAACAATTCTTTTCTGGTGAATAGACACACCTGTCATCTTGAAATTAACATGTAAAATTGTTTTAAAAAAAAAAAAAAAAAAAAAAAAAAAAAACCTCACATATTTCCATGTCTTTCCACGTATTTTCCTTAGATACAGCAAGCGGAAGAGGGCAGAAACAACAGGCAGACAAAGGTTACCTTTATGAAAAACCACATGCATTCCTAATGTGATGATAAGCACTTTCCTGTAACCGCACATAAACTCAAGTACATACATATGAAATCATGGGAGTGATATGTACTCTGAAAATGAATTCACATACCCTATATGTGAAAAATTAATATGAATGAATGAATGAATCTGGTTGGGGGATCACATGTGAAAATAGATTAATCGTGTGTAAGAATGCATAAAAACACGCAAAATCGCTTAAAAATCACATGAAAATAACTAAATTATATGTAAAAATTGTGTAAAAATACATGAATCATGTGTAGGGGGATCACATGAAAATAAATGTGCGAAAAAACATGTAAATACATTAATGTGTAAAAATCACGTGAAATACATGAATCATGTGATTATGAGAAAATGAATTATATAGAAAATGGATGTATAAAATAAATTTAATTTTTTTTTTTGGAAAATCACGTTAAAATAAATAAATCATAATATGATAATACATGAGCCATGTGTAAAAAACACATATGAAAAAATGAACCAGGTGTAAAAGTAACATGGGAAAATATAATAATACATGCATTATACAGTATGGAAGAAAAAAAAAAAAAAATCAATCCATCCCTTTTCTGTAACGCTTAAACTACACAGGGTTGCGGGAGATCCCAAAGCATATCCCAGGGAACTCGGGGCACAAGGTGGGGGACACCCTGCACGAGGTGCCAACCATCGCAGGGCACAATCACACACATTCACACACTACAGACAATTTAGAGATGCCAATCAGCCTACAGTGCTTGTCTTTGGAATGGAAGAGGAAACCAGATTACCTAGAGGAAACCGCCAAAGCACAGGGAGAACATGCAAACTCCGCACACACAGGGCAGAGACTGGATTCAAACCCCCAACCCTGGAGGTGCAAGGCAAATGTGCTAATTATGTTGGGAAAAATCGTGCAAAAAATAAATGAAAAATGTGGGAAAAAAAATCATGCACTGTGTGAAAAGTCCTCTGCTTGTGAGAACATAATATGTGAAGTGTTTACAAACCACATGTAAATTTGACATGTGACTCATTCGCAGTTACAATCTGAATCTCAAACAAAGTATGGCACAGACTAATAAAATTAGATTACAGAAAACATTTTATTTTGGTTTCAGACTCATTTGACAACCAGTAGGAGGAAAGATTTATCCAAAAAAAGAAAACAATGATGTGCTTTTAGAGCCAGAGAACAGGACATTGAGTATTGATGCAGATACTGTACCCTTTCCACCTTTTTATTTGTTGTGTTTTTCTCATGGGTCGCCAGTTCATGAGAAGATAATGTCTGAAATAACTCTTCATGATTACTGTTGCTTTACTATTGGAAAAACAGGCATGGATAATAAAGCTCGCTGTGTGTTTTAGGGATCATATCTGTAGATATGTCAGCTCCTATCAGACAGGAAAAACAGTTATGCCAACAAAGGCTGTGGAATTTTTAAGATGGCAGCAGCTGTAAATTAATACATTTGGAATACTTGGTGGCCAGGATTCATAGGGCTACATGACACCTACATAAGCTCTTAAAGTAGCATTTCTATGAAGTTCATATTTATAGTGAAATATGAACATATTCATATCATGTTGTAATCCATTTAGAAAGCATAATGCATATAATTGTTTATGTTAATGCATGACATTTTATAACTATCTTTATTATGCATTATGAATTGTTAATACAATGCATGATATGTAGTTATAGGTACATCTCAAAAAATGAAAATATTGTGGAAAAGTGATCCCCCCCATAATTTAATTAAAAAAGTGGAACTTTCATATATTCTAGATTCATTACACAAAATGAAATATTTCATGCATGTTGATATCTTCGGCATCACCATCATAAATGTAATAATTGGCCGCTGTAGAGATGGCCTTTATCTCCACATTAAGAAAGAGGTGTTTTCTCTTCTCAAGTGTCAGACATTAATGTGGAAGTTGTCAATAACTGACAGACATAAAGCTATTTCAGCTGGATTGAGTCCCTGTGCCAAGTAAAAACAAATTTGCTCATCCATGATGCTTTGTTATTGCGCCTCCAGAACAATAAAAGTTATGTCGGGATCACAAGAAAATTAAGTCGTGATCACAAGAAATAAAATAATAATTATAATGCATGGCCACTTAGGGCTTCCATAATAAAGCCCTTTCAGAAATAAATTCTAACATACATGTAACGAATGTATTCATAGGTCATTAGAGACATATGCATCGAAATTATTACCACTCATCCTGACATCCAAGGTAAAGCTATGTTAACGTTAAGAAACATTTATAAATTGGTCAGGTTTAATGCCAAGCAGACATAATACCTGAATTAAATTATTATTATTTAATATAATAGTATTATCTGCGGTATTTTGAACCTTTAGTATTGTGATACTACCGTAGTACCAGTATACAGTGCAACTCTACTTTAAAGTCTCCATCAATAAATACATCCTGAGACTGGTTCACAAACTTAGAACACTATCAGTCTATAAAACCTCTAATACTAAAATATTAAAATCATTGCATGGAGTAGAGAGCTCATGTCAACATCACCACTCTGTTTACATCGTAAAGTCATTGTAAAAATCATAAATGTTAAATTAACATTTGGTCCCCAGTATACATGACACATACTAACTTATCTCAGAAGAATTTGCTGTGGGCAATAAGGCACTTTCTCTTTTTTTTTCTTAATTTTATACTAAAAAAGTGGTTTCATTATTACAAATCTGGCCTTAAGTTATATGTTGTTTAATACTGACAGAGTTTCGGACAGTTGTTACTGTATGTTCTAGTGCAAGTCATGTAGGAAAAAAATCAATGTAAAAGGAAAATGCTATATATCTCCCATCTCAAGAGTCTCATATTTTAACTTATTTATACAGTATTATGCAATCTAATCCACACTAAGGTTTGTGAAGAATAATCAAATGACACAGCTTTGACCTATGCCGCTCAAACCCAGATTGCTCAAACTCACTCTCATTGTCATGCAAAACAAATGTGAAGACAATATTCCAGCAGGCTGAATAATTCATGCTCCCCTGGATGGCTATTCGGTTGGCAACAAGCACACTAGGCTCTCTTTCTCTCTGAATACCTGACACAGAGATTTTACTAGATGCATGAAACATCTGCTAAGGCATCTGTTTTCAACCTCCACCATGCCCACACTCAGCAGGCCCATGCCATCATTCTAGTAATGACGCGTCCCAGCGATGGCAGACACGAGGAATTCCAGGGACATCCAGGGCACTGGTGAGGTCTATTGTCAGGGGTAGGTGTGTTAACTACAGTAGAATGACCTTCAGAACTGTGCAGAAGTGATACACACAATGGAATGACTTAAACCTGTTCATTTAGATACTGTGAGGTGCCAGGGAAGAAATAATATGCAACTTCTTTTTACTTTATGTCTTGGCATATTGGTCCATACATGGTCTAATGGCATATTCAGTGATTCTCATATATATATATATATATATATATATATATATATATATATATATATATATATATTTGTAACAGTCAGTCAGTTAGTCTTTTGTAGCAGTCAGTAAGTTCAATGATGGGAAAGTCTTTTTGCAGAGAGTGTTGTACTTTATGTTTTTGGTAATATGACACCCTATGTTCTTTTTTTTGTAGAAACAAAGATTATGAGGGAATGACTGTTTATAGCTGCTAAAATCCAAGTGATAACAGGAACTAAAATGTGTTTTGTTGGATGTTTCACATTAAACATTATTATAAACCCTTGAAAGTATGATGTCATTCTTTAATGAATACACAATTGAAATTGTTGACAAATGGCTGCAGTATAAAAGAAATAAAACACTTTCAGTTATGCTGTTACTGGAAAATAATCAGCTTCAGTTCAGGGAACTCCACTTTGCATCTGGCCACATCACACCATCATGGTGCTGATTATTTTCCACTAGCAGCATGGCCCATCATGATTTATTCCTTACTTATACCAATACAACAGCACTATAACAGCATTCTTCATTTTATGCCTGTTTTATTTAATACATATGAACAAATCCTTAGAATTTGACAAGTAACAAATGATTTGTTCAAATCTATTAATGATATATTAATGAAAGGGTTGGCGATGAGGTTAGAGTTATATATTTTCTTTATTTTGATAATGTCAATAGCAGTCCAGTCACATGAAGATGAGATAAACTTATAATTTCTCAGGGTATTAGGTTTGTATATTGTGCTTTGAGTACACCTTGGTTATTTTTTTTTTTAATAAATAAAGAAAAAACAACCTTTTTGTCACACATAAAAATGCAGCATGACAGGAAGAGTCTGCTGCCCTACTGCTTGTTGATGTATTGTATGTAGTCAAATGTATTAGGGTCGTTGATAATCAGAATAATCCTGATTTCTTCTGTTTTTGTGTACATCTCATACTAAATAGTTTTAGATCTTCAAATTAAATACAACATAAAACAAAGGCAACCTGAGTAAACACACAACAGAGTTTTTATTTATTTGATCTTTTTATCGAAGCAAAAAAAAGTTATCCAACACCTATCACCCATGTGAAATACTAACTGCCCCCTTAAACTTAAAATCTGGTTGTGCCTTCATTAGCAGCAATGACTGCAACCAAACACTTGAGATAACTGGTGATCAGTCTTTCACTTACTTCTAGGACTAGGATTTACTCTTATGCTTTGGATCATTGTCTTGCTGCATAATCCAGTTGCACCTGAGTTTCACTTTACAGACCGAAGACTGGATATTCTCCTTTCAGATTTTCTGGTAAAGAGCAGAATTCATGTTTCATTCAATTATTGCAATTTGTCCAGGCCCTGAACCAGCAAAGCATCCCCATACCATCACACTTCCACCACCATGCTTGACGATAGGTATGATGTTCTTTTTGTGGAATTCTGTGTTTGGTTTACGCCAGATATAACGGGACCCCTGTCTTCCAAACAATTCCACTTTCCACTCACCAATTCACAGAACATTCTCCCAAAAGGTTTAAGGATCATCAAGGTCTGTTTTGGCAAAATTAGAGCCTTAATGTTCTTCTGGGATAGCAGTGGCTTTCACCTCGCCACTCTTCCATGGATGCCATTTTTGCCCAGTGTCTTTCTGATAGTGGAACATGAGCAGTGACCTTTATTGATGTTAAAGAGGCCTGGAGGTCCTTTAATGTTGTCCTTGGCTCTTTTGTGACTTGCTGGTTGAATCGTTGCTGTGCTTGTGATTAGTAAGTACTGTTTCAATGGCCATGCAGTACGTACTGCATTGAATTCGGTAGGCAATTTCGGGTGCAGCCAGACAGATCAAACCAGCACAGAGCCATGTGTGTGTGTCTATAAAATAACTGTTTAAAAGCAAAAGTTTCTACGATAATATTTCAGTATGTTTTAAACTGAAATACACGGAAAACCTAAGTTGCATCGCCGATGAAGCAATCGTCCCCAGGGGGCGGAGACCAAATCTGACATTCATCCAATGGCTGCGAAGAAAGTGTTGAAGCCTGTCATCAAATGGCTGTAAGCTTTCACTCAAACTGAGCACATGCAAGGTCAAGCTATAGAATTCCTTTTTTTTTTCCTCCACTTAATTTTTTTATTCAATAATGTTTCTCTTCGTTGCATTGTTTGACACAAAATACATAAATATAAATAAATATGAATGGGCTGAGTGTACTGTGCAAAAGATTGAATCGTTCTGTCTCTTGTCCTGATGAATGATGTGCCTACTACAAACATGAACAACAACAACAGACTTTAAGCGAACACACCATTACTTATGAAAAATGACATGTTCCTCTTTTTTTAAGCTGGAATTTTTTAAGTTATTAGAAAAGTACCGTTTTCATCTATTTTCAGTTTCTGCTAGTGATACATTTGATGACTTGGCATATAAAGATTGTATTTCCAGCAGGGCTGAAGTTGTGAATTCTTTCGTTCTGTGTGTATTAGGAGATGAACCATTACTGCAGCTAAATGGAACAACACAATATCTTATTTGAAAATAATGATGGACCACCTGCTGATTAGCCACCTGAGATCAGATCACTGGAACAAATAGCTACACACACAAGCACATGCCACATTGAGTACTTATGAGAACAGCCAAAGCAGCTGTAAGGAATATCTGAAGCTGAGAATATATTAAACCTTAAACTCCCAGGACCTATTGTCAGGTACCGATTTGCTTTCCTCTTTATTGCAACTGCATGTATTTTGCTATTAGATTCATTGTAGTGCAGGGCTATTCAACTACAATTTGTAAATGTCCAGCTACATAAAATCCTTTGTTTACAACAACAAGATTGACAGTTAATATGAATGAATGGTGAAATCAGTTACCTTACTTCTGGGTTACTGATCAACAGGTCAGGGGTTCATGCCCCAGCACTACCAAGCTGCCACTGTTGGGCCCTTGAGAAAGGTCCTTAACCCTCTCTGCTCCAGGGGTGCCATATCATGGCTGGCCCTGTGCTCTGACGCAACTTCCTAACAAGCTGGGATATGTGAAGAAAATAATTTAACTATGTAATGTATATGTGACAAGTAAAGGCTGCTTCTTCTTAATGTTTTGCCATTATTAGTTAGCTTATGGTTAAATACTGGTTATGTAGCAGTGCATCATGTTGCAAAAAAAAAAAAAAAAAAAAGTGTCATGCACTCTGAACATATGAGATATGATGATATCTGATGTGAGAACAAATGAGAATAAATGCATAGTTCCTCATCCACTAAATTTTCTGTTTCAGTCATTGACTTTTCTTTTTTAAACCAAGCCATGTGATCAATTCACTAATGAGACCAGAAATGTAAATAAATAGAAAAATCTATGAACGTCTGTGAAACTGCCCCCAGCTAAGTAATTTACATAAATGTATATGATTGGAGAAGAACTACTACTACAGAAGCTGTAATTGTTGAAAAACTAGACTCAAATTCCCAAGTGGCACAACAGATCACAAATTCAAATTCAGACCATGCCATAGCCATCTGTTCCCAGGAGTCCACCCCCCAAAGAAACTCAAGGTGGGGGTGCTCTCATGTACATCAGAGTGACACCACCAATTACTGTAAGTAAATGTGGATATCTGTAAGCACATAAATGCATTATACAGTAGGGCAGTTAGCATGAGTGTGGTCAGCTATGTTTTGAAGTAGCATGCGAAGCATACAGTGGCTGGCTTTATGCATCTCTGAAAAAGCATGTGTTGGCCCTCACCTTCCGTAATTGGTAGCTGGTGTGTGATAAGGGAGAGCTAGCTAGTAGGTGAGCATCGATTTAAAAGGCAATGTTTGAAATGAATTGTAGAAGAGAACCTAGCCCTCTTCTCTATCTCTACCATGCTGTAGCCACTTATTAGTTGTTCAGATATGTAGTTCAATTAATGAGCCCTATAATATATAATAATAAGCTGACACTTTAAGGGGTAAACTCCAAATGTTTGGAAAAATCCCAATTCTAAATCAGTGTATGCTTATGAGAACAGGAGGTCTGGTGTTTACCATTCCAAGTCATCTAGTGGCCTTCGGGGAAAACATTTTAGCATTTTCCCTGCTCTGACACACCTGACTCAACTTATCGTCTAATTAACAAGCCCTTCATGAGGTGTGTTAA
Organism: Ictalurus punctatus; assembly: GCF_001660625.3. Classification (NCBI taxonomy): domain Eukaryota; kingdom Metazoa; phylum Chordata; class Actinopteri; order Siluriformes; family Ictaluridae; genus Ictalurus; species Ictalurus punctatus. The sequence continues at coordinate 10,562,488 of NC_030425.2, forward strand.
CGGTGTAGCGGGATTTCAGTAGCAGCCTAAGTAGTCATTTAGAGCCATTCATGAGCTCAATTTACTTCTTTCTTTGGCTTTATTGTTGGCTTATTTTTCAAATAACTGCCCTACTCAAGTGATGTGTTGAATGTGAAAACTAGTAAACAAAAATGTGCAAATTGCTTCCATGCGACTTTTCTAGGCAAAAAACGTGTATTTTATGCCAGAATTTCAGTCTTCAGAAATTAAGCCAAACAATGCAAAACATAACAAGCCTGACTATACTGTACCTTTGGTGTTTTCTCTTTCTCTGTATCTCACTTTTTTCCACTGAGTCTCTCTCTCTCCCCTTACTTGTTCTTTATGCATGTCTAATCAGGCACTCGGATATCCCGGAGGACTGCGCCTCCATTAGACTTTCAGATCTTTTTCAGAGCTTAGCATGCCTAGTTGACTTAATAATAGAGGTTGTTTTAAGAATAAGATTTACAGGACCAATGCATATAACTGATGGGATGGGTACTCTGTACTCACCTGTGCTGGGGTATTCTGGGGTTGATGGGTCACCTCCTGGGTTTAACGTCACCCCGAATGCTTTTTGCATTAATGGCTGATCCTCAGGGATGTCACAGGGATCCACATAGATGAGACAAGCGGCAAAGCCCATCTCAGCCAGGAGAGAAAGCTGCTGAAACAAAGTCATAAGTTTCTGAATGTAAGCACTGTAAAACCACCTAAAGGGGGAGCTATAGCACATGTAATACTGCATGTCAGAAGGGGGGGGGGAAACGGGCGAACCAAGGGTACAAGTGGCTCACCAAAGTGGGATTTAAACTTAATGTTGATGTGCTTCATAAGAAAAAGGGAAGTGAGTGGAGTAAAATTCAAGGCTAAAATTGTTTATAGGATGGACAGTTTATGAGTAGAAGAGTGTGTGCTTGTGGATTAGAACAGTTTTTTTTTACTGCAAAGCGAATGAATAAATTAAATGGACTGGGTCTCAACAAATTAAAGGGACTGGGTCTCAACAAACATTTTCATCAAATACTAACACTGCATTTCACATTTTTGAATTTTAATTTAATGGTTAACATATGAGCCTGAGCGGCTCCATATCAGATCAAATAATTGTAGAATGACTTTTCACAACACTGCAATCACCCTGGCAACGCCCTAATAGTACATTCATAGACAAATCTATAATGGCCAATCTGATATTTTCAGGTACGCCATACGTCATCTTGGATACATTATCATGTCCTAAGCCGACTTATGTTATCGAATTAGAACACAAATTAGATCAACAAATTGGATAACAAAATATACAGAGAACACAGATCGAGTAATAAAAAAAAATACACACACTCAGAGAGACCAGGTGTGAGAGATTCCTTCTGGTAGCTCTGTGCTGTGTTCGGTCATGAAGAACAAGCACAGTTACACAACAGCATTGGCGATCAGCTTAGCAAAGCACAAACAGATCGCTGAGGCATTAGACCACAACAGATACAGTGATCAATCCAGCCACTAAGACAAACTGTTGTTAAAGGTGTACTCACTGTCTGGAACGGTCATGCTGATGTGCACAATAAAGTGTGTTAAATTTCATTCTCATAACCTGTGATACTGTGAAATGAATGATAACAGAATACTAACTGGAGTTATAGTATAGTACTATGGTACTAAATAATCTCAGGACCCCAGTGGTGTCATTACTATTTAGACAAACATGTGGAGTAGGTGGTTTTAATGGAGTCTGAATGGTTTGAATAAATTACCTTTCCCGCAGGCATGCAGATAAAAGGATTTATAAGTGTAGAAGCAAAAGGTGACACTGAAAATCTCAAACCTTGAATTCGCAGACAACAATGAGTAGCTCATGGGTATGTTTGCAGTTGCTTTAAGCCACAAAATATTCCGTCACATTTCATGGCCTTGTTAAATGCCAAAAAGTTGTAACATCTTGAAGAGCACAACTAAACACAAAACCATTTATATGGTAACATTTTGAAATGTTTCACTATATAGCTAACTCTGAAAACTTCAGGTTATCCTGAACTGAAATATGTTTCTCCTTTACGTATCTCAACCACAAGTAAAGCTTTAGCTTTTAAAAAGGTGAAAACAGAGAAAGTTGCATTTAAACAAATGCAAAATATAATACATTTGACTATGAAAACTCTATTTTCATACCAACCCTTACTTATGGCTTTAAGAATAACAGGCTTTTAAGTCCCACCCATCCAGCAGTTACTGAATGATAATTGAATGATTAATAATAATAGATTAATAGATTTATAGCATCAGTATTTTCCTGCGATGATAGGACAGCAATGCCTGTTTACCTCTACTTGTTTAACCTATTCTACATATAAAAAAAACAATAAAGACATACAGTACAGTATGTTTATAATGGGAAATGAGTTCTCATGTTGATTATCAGCATCATTTACTTATGTCTCTGTCTCATTTCCTGAGGTAAATGTCACAGCACTTAAAACAACTCTGATCACTTGACTGATTACGCTAACAGGAGTCTAGAAATAATCATTGAATAATTCAGCCATTTGGGATAAATTTCTCATATAATTTCCCAGATCATTTAAACATTTTAAAACTTTTCCAAATGCTGCTTGTGCAGTTTTTAAGTCATGTTTATGATGAAGTGATGGAACACTAGCTTTGCTGACATTTTTGACAGCTGATACCTAATAACAAACTAAACTGATTAGGCTTAAATACATTTTGTTATGGCATGTAATTATCCAACAACTTGCTTAAATTATGACATTCACTGTTTGATGAAATCACACTTAGTTAGTTTTTAGACATGTTTGGGCAAGCAGACTATTTTTAACTGCTGTGTTTGTTAAAGTGCTTCCTTACACAACATGATCTTTGTAGTCAAAGGTAGGATAGAAAATTGAAAAGTGTCAAAATATGTTCAGCCAGAAAATCCCAGATGTTTTGGCATTTTTGGCTGCCCGAATTCAACCACAGTAACATCTGACAGGTTTTCCAAGACCAACAAATATTTTCTGATGTACTGTAGTTTGTGTAGTACTGAATAAATAGAGAAACATGGTTACGCTTGTAAAATAGTTCCTGAAACTAGTCTGCGTAAATGCCACATTATTTAATAGCTCAAATCCAGTAAATATTATCAAAGTCCATAGCAGGAGTCAGATCACAGAAAGACAGCAACAAACCAGCATAATCCACAAAGAAAAGGGTCAGAAATAGGAAGAACAAGGAGGAAAAAACTAAACCGAAACATGGGAAAATAGCGCTCAGAAACACACATTATCAATGAATGACATTTTGTCAAGAGACAAAGGAAGTGAATTATAAATATAATGCAGAACAGGTGCAGATATTAGGTAACAGACCAGTGATGGGACAGGAGTGCAGACAGGCCCAAAACACAGGCACATGGCAATGTAAACAAAAACCACACGTCATGACCAAAAAAAAAAAAAAACACGAAAGCAGCACTTGTCACACTCGGAATCACGCTGCTCTGGGAGGGGGAATTCATGAAATTAGCTTTGCTTTTCTCGCTTTTATTATCATTTACTTGAAATAAGCATCCCCAAAACCCAGAGAAAAATAAGGTAAAAAAAGTAAAAGAATACAAAAATTAATTAATTAATTAAAGAATTTAGCAATGCTAATACTAACAACAACAACAACAACAACAACAACAATAATAATAACTGAAGAGGGCATGGTAGCCTAGTTGTTTGCCATGCCATGTTTTCCTCACACCTCTGGGGTTGGGGATTCGATTCCCACCTCCTCCCTTTGTGTGTGCAAAGTTTTCATGTTCTCCTCGTGCTTTGAGGGTTTCCTCTGGGTACTCCTGTTTCCTTCCCCAGTCCAAAAACATGCGTAGAAGGTGATTGGCATGTCCAAATTGTCCATAGTGTGTAAATAGGTGTGTGAATGTGTGTGATTGTGCCTTGCAGTGGGTTAGCACCCCATGCAGGGTGTCCCCTGCCTCGTGCCCCGAGTTCCCCGAGATAGGCTCCAGGCTCCCTCTGACCCTGTGTAGGATAAGTGGTATAGGATAAATGGATGGATAATAATTGATAAAAGAATAAGCAAAATAAATCAGTAAGAGGACGGGTGACTTTGAGGTTTTTAGAACAAGTATAATATGGAATTAATTATCTTATTGGATTAATAAAGGCATTACAAAAGGTCCATGTCTCAAAATTTCAGCCTCTGAAGCAGCAGTACATATGTGATTTGTTTCATTTCCTACAGCTCCAGCACTTTTTGGATCCAAATATTGTATGATGGAGGGCCAGGCTTTAACCATCTGAATGTGATGCACTTAATAGTGGGTGCTAGTAGAATTTGTAGCAAATATATCTTAGCTCTAACCTCGAAGCCTTCTGGACACACACCAAGAATGACTACTCTGGGATCTTTGGGAATCTCATGGTTGAAGATTTCTTTAAGAGCATCAAATACATCCTTCAGGTAATTTCTTAATTTTAGGCATGATGGCAGAATATGGGTGTGATTACCAACTTGCTTCCAGCACTTTTCTGAACTGGCTGGATTCCATTTTGCTGTTATTTGTGGAGTCCGGAAATATCTTGTTATTATATTCCACAGATGTGCCTCCCCACATGCCTCCTCCAGCTTTCGGGAGAAATAATTGTGCTCATTTCAGCCTCCCATTTCTCGCTTATCTATAAAGTGTTGTTTGGATTCACAGACAGAAATATTACACATACATTGAAAAATATCTTAACCTCATGTCCAGTTTGAAGTTCTTTTAAAAAAAAAAAGTTCTAATGGGGAGGATTTTATTTTATTTTTCTAATTCCTGGTGTGTTGTAATGTCTCAATGGTGTATATTATATATATATATATATATATATATATATATATATATATATATATATATATATATATATATATATATATATATATATATATATATATATATATATATATATAAAATAATAAAAAAAAAAAAAAAAAGATAGATCCTTGGGAGTGTAAACGTATTTCTCATTTGTTCAAATGATTTAAGTTCACCATTATGGAATATTTGATGCAAACAGAAATGAGTACATATTGAGACCACTTTTTGAAACCTGCATCTACAGCTTCTCTTTGGAAAAGGAACATTTATTTACTGGTTTTGCATTTTGATTATGTACCACATCATGAACAATAATTTTTTATTTTCCGTTTCTTTTTCTCAAGAATATGATCAGTTCTCTTTTGCTGTTACCAGTAGATTTGGTTATATGATCTGATGAGTATCATCATTTTCTGACTGATCATTTAAGGAGGAGCAGTTAAAAAGCTTGATCCTCATGGACTACAGGACCAAGCACTCACTTTAAATGAAATCAATAAACCTTCCCAAACAAATGCTGCCTGAGAGAGCCAGGGACACTGGTAGAATTCAAAGCAGGAGTGAAAAACACTGGAAGGTCAATATTTCCTCTGCCATTCAACCACAATACCTGTGTTCACGTGTTAAAGCAGGGAAAGAATATATAAAAAACAAAATACAGTCATACTCATTCTTATAAGATAATTTTAAATAAGTGTATGGAGATGTAAATATGAGTAATATGAATAACTAGACCGGTACATTTCCTGAAGAAAATGTGAGTGGTGCTTGCTGTGGCAAAATTCGGATCGAGCGCCAATACTTTCGAGAGCTGCCTGTGTAGGGCGCCAATACTTTCGAGAACCAGTCAAGACAGGGCGGCGATACTTTTTAGAGCAGGACGGATAGGGCGCCGTTACTGTCAGAGCCGACCGCATAGGGCACCAATACTTTGGAGAGCCGGACGTGTAGGGCGCCTATAATAATAATTTACCCTGATAATTGTCAAGGCTTGCATAATTATGCGCACAGTATCAAAACAAAATCTCTGGTGACACTATTATAACTATAACTAAGTGGTAATAGTAAAGATAATTTGGTGTCTTGTGTCTACCTACTGGCATGTGTTTGTGAGGTGGGAGGAAACCGGAGAACCTAGAGGAACCCAAGTAACATGAGCTCAGGATATCTAGACTAACCTGGAACTGATGCTTTCACTATATGTATGTGTCTGCACAAAAAAAAAAACAAAAAAAAAACAAACATGTTTTTGTGCATGTGTGTGTATACATACATTTTATATATATATATATATATATATATATATATATATATATATATATATATATATATATATATATATATATATATATATATATATATATATAGAGAGAGAGAGAGAGAGAGAGAGAGAGAGAGAGAGAGAGAGAGAGATACGCACACACATATAAAAAAGGTGATTGTGACTTTCTATCTCGCAATTCAGACTTTTTTCCTTACACTTTTGAGTTAACATCTTGAAAAGCTGGCATTTTTTCCTCACAATTACTACTCTATATTGCACAATTTCGACTTAATATCTCACAATTCTGACATTTTTTCTTGCAATTAGACATCCACTTGACATTTAGTGAGTTACAAAGAGTGCACTAATAAAGCATCAATCATTTTCTATAAATAAGCTGTATAAGAACAACACTCATCAGCTAGTCAAGACAAGGAAAACCAGATGATAGTGCATGCTAACATCTGGTAACTTCATTACACATTTCAGGTACTGAATCAAGTGGCAGTCTAACTTGCGAGTAAAAAAACTAATCTGAATTGTGAGATGTAATTTTAAAAGAATTGTAATTTCAAGAAATAAAGTCAAACTTGTGCAATATGTACTCACAACTGTGAGGGAAAAAATGCCAGAATTCCAAGATGTAAACTCAAATTTGCTAGAAAAACAAGTCAGGATTGTAAGATATAAAATCACAGTTCTAAGAAGTAAAGTCACAGTTACCTTTTCAAATTTTTTTCTTCCATGACTGAAACAGGTTTCCATACTATAACAATTCAGCAACAAGAAAAAATAAATTTGTCCAGACTGTTTACACAGCATTTCCAGGCACTTCCATGCAAATAATTGGCTCATAAACAAAAAAAATCCCCATTTATCGGTCTAGAGGAGAGCACCTCAGGGCTAAACACTCCCCTTAAGGAAAATATGTGGCTGAAATTACTAAGCTCCATAAAAAAAAATCTTTAAGACACAAACTCTGGACACTGAGCCAAATTCTATTAGTGGTCATTTGAGGTATCTGCTGCAGACTGATGAGCATAAGTACACTGCCAGTCAAAAGTCTTTCAAGACCTGCAATTTATTGTTTTATTAAAGTTTTCTTTTTTTTCCCCCGTTTGTTTGTTGTTGTTTTGGCCATAGAATAAACAAAATGAAACTGAATGGAATTCAATAAGGAAACCTAAATATTTGTGGAAGTTATTAACTGTTTGCACTTAGATACAAATAGGACTCTAAATGAGTGCTTTATTAACAGAAGACATATTTGGAGGGTGAAACCCTTAAGCCTACTTATAAATATATAAAATATTCACCGACAATGGTATTAATAAATGTAAAGCATACATTGTAATGTACTGTTTAAAAAAAAAAGGCAGGATAATCAGCATGGGTTTTTTCTCAGTGAATCAAAAAAGTGTAGTCAGCATCCATTGGAGGTCATTAAACATGTAATATCAAACACGGATAATCTGTAATCAGTAATAATAATATGGGCACGAACCACAAAAACAGTAATAGATGTGGAACAGGAAATAAGGATCAGAAATGCACAAATTACTAATCGATGAGATATTGTGATGATACAAAGATACAATAGGGTACAATTAGACAAACTAATCAAGGACTTAACACAGAACAGAAGAACCCAATAGGGCAACGAACCAATGGCAGGACAGAGGCAGAGACAGGGCTAAAACCAGGCAAGTGATCAAACAACAAACAAGAGCACATGGAGAAAAGTACAAGTACAAGCAGCACTCACTACTCTGAGAGCAAATCTGTGTAATAAATACTGTATGCTATGCTAACGATTACAGCAGATCTAGATGTTTCCAATAAAAATGTCTTTAACACCTAACATTTATCTCTAACATTTCTCAATTCACTAAACACTTAATAATCAACATTTCATGATTCAGGTATACCTATTCCTCAGGCAGATTTACAGTATAGGGAGTACAACAACTTCTGACAAAAGATATATGCACTGATAACAGCTCAATCATCATATCTCAGTACATAATGTGTCACTGTGGATTTTAGAGGCAAATTTTACATTGAAATAGATATGGTTTTTGATAATTATATTTGTCTCACTATTAATCACATTGGTTTCTCCTTTAGTAAGAGAACAATTCTCATTGGAATATTACATCATGCCCTTTTCAGATGTTCAATCTATATTAAATACTTTCATGGTAATTATAAGCTTAGTTACCAACTAATGTGTTTCAGTAACTCTTACTGCCTCATAATAAATCATCAATATAAAATCTCAATGCTGAACCAAACTCTTGACAGTACTTTATAATGTGAAGTTAGAAATAATTTTTTAACATACCGTGTTGAGTAAAGGTACTGGTCCAATTTTAAGCAGTGCTATTTTATTGGTCACGTTCTTCTCACTTTGGATTAGTCTCAAATCTTCAGAACTTCCATACTGTACATCCACCAATTCTCCCTTAGGAGAGAAAATAGACATAGATTATTATTTTTTTTGAAATCACATAAGAATACCGACTAGATCTGTATTCATCAGTGGAGAATAGATTTCAGCATTTACATAATTCAATTCTATGTGTAATCTTTTGACAATAGAAAAGCGCTATATAAATGTAATTGCAACTGTAACTAACTAAGAAAGCAACTTTACAGAAATCCAGATGTAGATTTAGATCTACAATGAGCAAGCCAGAAGCGACAGTGGCAAGGACACATTCCCTGAACCAGACAGAACCAAACGACAAAAAGAAACCATCCTCATCTGAGTCGGGTTATAAATCATTACAGTATACCGTTGTATAAAAGTGAAATAAACCAGTATTAAGTGTGTTGAAAGGATGTTCAGTATGAGCATACTGTGAGCATAAGAGTGCAGGGATGAATACAGACAGTTTTTATAATTACAGCAGCAGTTCAAATATACAGTATCTATTGTATTTTATTGATGAATACATTAACTATGTTCATCTCCACCATTCTAAAAACTCCTCCATGAATCAGACCAAGCTCAGCACCCCCAGAAAAAAAACAACCAAACATACATCATATGTCCTAAAGTCTTATAAACAAACCTGAGTCATGAGCAACTAATGATATATCATTAACAATTCATAATGCATAATAACAGGCAATGCATTTTCATAAATAATTATAATTTTGTGTATAATACCTCTTGAATGCTGATTTTTTTTTTTACAGCAATAGTTATAATGCATTATATTAACATTTCATAATGCATAAAAGATTTGGATTTATGGTATAAAATATAATCATTGCTCATGACACAACCTCTAGCATTCTTACACAGATTATTGATTTCAGTGTGATGCTGTCATGATTTTCAAACAACTACGCACCTTTGGCAGCCAGAACCCAACAATCTCACCAGTAACCCATTAATCATATATTTTTAGGAGTGTATGGGTGTTAGTTAGATAAGAAAATAAAACCGCTAAGGGCAGTGTCAAGGAGGTCAAGGAAGTTATATTTCTATACCGTACATACACTGAGAAAGGAAATTGAGGCACCAATATTAAGAAAGGCTTTTTTTTTTTTCTTCTTTTCCTCCACCTCTTCAAGAAGCAATTGATGCCACTGCATACAAGGTAGGTTTAAATCATTTTTTTAAAAATAAATCTGTATGAAAGAAACATGACAGATGCCCAGCTGAGAGCAACCAACTAAACATAAAAGTCTTTCTATTAGCTAAGCAATGTCTGGTTTATTAAGCAATTTTTTTAAGTTGCTATCCTTATCAGAACATTCAAGTGAGGAACTGTAAACAGACATGACTCCTGTCTGTGTAAAGATAGCAGGACAGTGTGGTGCAGTGATGTATCAGCTTTTCCTGTAAAAGGGGGGTGATGTAAGGAATAAAACTCGACGATCCATGCTGTTATAAGGAAATAATTCATGTCGGGATGGTGTGATGTGGCCTGACATGAAGCTGACCTGAAGTGCATTATTTTCCCCATAACAGCATGGCCCAAAATGTTTTATTCCTCACACTGATTTGTCAGGGCTTACAATTTCTTATTTGTTAATGAACATCATCTCATAATATTTAATCATTTATTGATACATTTAGTGTTGTGGAAGGTTCTTTGCTTCTCTTTGCTTTTACAAGTTCATTGCTGTAATCACTTATGTTACCACTTACTGATTGTTACAAAGTGCTGACGCCTTACATGAATGTTAATTAAATGTCTTCTATCATAAAACTTCACCATATGAATGAATATATGTTTTTCTTTAAATATGCAGTATGCATTTAAGTACATGCTGTTAAATAACATGCTTTTAATCAGTGCTTTTCACACTTAGATTATGTTCATTTACCATACAAATCCCTGTGAATAGCTGTTACTATAGAAAAGATAATGTATCAGAATAAGTATATTAATATAAACATGTCATTTGAATTATACCTGTACCATTATAGAAGATTACTCAACACCTTCTTAACAATCAGGGTCAAGAATTCAATTACACTATGGTATAAATCTTTCTTTAAAAAAAATTCAGACATTTTTAAGTTGCCTACATGCTTACTATATTCTTTATTCCCTCAAGTTGGAATTGAACATGATCAGTAGTTAAAGAAGTTAAGGAAATAGCCAGTGCAGCAAAGGTGAGGTGTAATTTAAGGGCTGGAATTGCAGCTGAATTATCTTTCCTCAATTCATTTGTCAGCAGAACAAAATGAAATGCAATTCCAGAGAAAAGAGCGCACATATTGTTTGGATTGGCAGAACTACAATGCTATGGTCATGGGAGATTTATAACGTGTCACCGCTGGCATCATACAATGTTCTGTTTAACTCGGTGCTAGAGGCAGATAAATTAGTAAAGGATGAGATGTACACTGAGAGGCTGTCAATAAGGTAATGATGTTAACGAGAGCATTCATAACACAGAGCATTTTGGCTCTGTTCATGCCATCTCACACATCCTTTTCCATTTTTCAGAGATAAAAAACTAGTCTTCTTATCTGCTTTATTGAGGATCATGGAAGAATGCAAGCATCAATTGAAAGTTACTATAAAAAGAGTTTTCAATGACTACCACCATCGTGCATTGTTAAGTAAACAGAGTGAACCGACTGCAGAAGATATTTACACCCATTTATCTCTTGTGCAATAGTTCAAGAGTATAGATTTGTGTATGAACAGTAGCAACATGTTTCTACCAGTCTCAATGGAGCACTAAACTGGCCTGAAGAAACTGTTCAAATGTTGTTAACAGCTTTTAAAGAACATTTAACAAGAAACATGTTAAAACCAAAGCCACACCCTGGCTGAAATGCAATAAAAGGTTCACTCTGGAATAAACATACTGCCATGTCACTCTTCCATGTAAATATCCATAAAAGAAAAAAAAATAAGGTTGGTTTCCTTACACAACCCTCAGTAAATATATACAATATTTGTGTTTTATATGTATTCATTCAGCAGAAATGTGGAACAAATTGCATTTAAACATTTCCACAAACAGACAAGAAAAGTCAACTAATTGTAAACAAAGCATACACACATATGTACACACAGCTGTTGATCAATGGTGGCACAAAAGGACAATTGCACTGTAGTAACACGAGTTAATGAGATTCTGCTGGGCTTCATGCAGAACTAAATTTAAACAAATTTAAATTCATAGTACCTGCATTGAGCATCTATTGAGTCTAAAAGGATGAAACTGGCACACAGCTGGATGATGTGGTGGCACACACTTAGCGCTCTAAATGGCTTTTATACAGAGTGAACACATAGTCGAAAGCAGCTCTGTCTCTTTCTGTCTCATTTTTTAGACAGTATGCAGCTTTACACATAGATGGATAGATTCTGGGACTCCAATTGTTAAATCAATGACGGCTAAATAACATGCATCAGGCAGAAAAAAAAAACCCTTCAATTAATAAGAAAACAATGATGTTCCCCATATAAGTCGATTGGTAACCAAATCCAATTTTAAAAGGAGCCAGGAATACAATCAGAGTTTAGCTACCCAACAGTTCTTTCTCTCTTTGAAATTAAAACCAGTAATTGCATTGTGCCAGGACCCGATCATTGCTAATCTGCTGTGGGAAGAAAGTGAGCTCATCGAAACTGATTACCCAAGGGACAACCCCATCCTGAACACCCTCCCTGCCATTACACTCCAAATGTATTACTGACCACTGCAGTAGTTAATCCTCAGTAGTTAACACAGTACACTGTTTTATTTGTCTATAGAATTCTCTTTATATTGAATAGAATAAGTTATTCTAGCAACAAATTGTAGGAAATTCTCATGTCAGATTATATATACACTCCAGTACAAAAGATATTTGGTAACGTGATTTACATCACATCACATAACATCAGCTATGACCGTATTTCCAGTTGAATGGTTTATATTAATGCACTCATTTGTATGTTATTGTTTTTATTTCAATATCTTAAATCACTAACAGGAATTTTAGGTAGGACACTGCACATAAACACATTTTTAAAACGTGTATAGTTAATAATTTTGCTTGTATTTTCTCATTTGTAAGTCGCTTTGGATAAAAGAGTCTGCTAAACGAATAAATGTAACGAGATGAAGTTTTATGTGAGGCGATATTTATGTAGCATTTTTAGAAGGAGTCTCCAGCGTCAGTGATTTACAATGAGCTGTTTCTTTGTCTTATTAACTCTAATAGAGAGAAAAAAGAGGGAATGACTGTTTACAGCTGCTGCAATAATAGTGTGGATTCGTGTATGACATGTTCTTTAATACATAAGCAGTTGTTAGCTTTGGAAAACTGCTATGGTATATGAGAAATAAAACACTACGGGATATGCTGTTATTCGAAAATAATCAACAACAGTGCTTCGTTTCAAAGTGCATCACACCACAGTGCCAGTGATTATTTTCCTAACATGTCCCACCATGTTTTATTCTTTACTTAATTCACTGGTCCCATAAACAAATCTTTTCCCAATCAATATGTATGCTCTTGTTAACCAAATTTCCTGCAGAATGAAACTAACTATATATTTACACCAGCGTTCACTAAATCAAATGATTTGTGTCCTTAAATCTGTAATGTTAAACAAAAGTGGAACAACAGAGTTGCTGTGACCATAGTATAAGCAGGCAATGAAGGCGTTTCATCATAACAACAAAATGAAGCTGCAATGATTTAAATTTATTCACATGTAGTAGAATCTTAATGTCTTGTCTGTTTCAATTACACTAATATGTCCTCTGACTGTTATTTAGAACTCAGATAAAATGTCTTAATTTGTTGCTCCTTTGATGAGATTAAATTTGCTACCTCACAGAGGGAAAACAAGTTATCAAAAATACACTTTTCATAAAATATTCAGATGATTCAAATTAAAATTGGTGAGGAGAAGAAAAGGTTTCTAATTTGAAAGTTTATAACCTGGAAACTTCATAAATGATGACCACGGAAGAAAATTTGTCAGTGGTGGCCATGACAGTTTGCACTTATGCAATAATAATAAAGCATGCATCAGTTTTGAGCACATCAAGTATGTGGGTAATTTTTAACATGCTGCATGGCAGGGAGTCATAAAGTAGACATAATGCGTGATGCTCAGTGACCTCTCAGGGACGGGATGCAGGATTCAGTCGCATTACTATAAGCTCCCCAGGCATTTCATCCATCAAAGTGAGCTATATTTGTTTTTTGCTGCTGATTGTTAGATATTGCAAATGTGGTTTCTATCAAAGCCGCAGCGGGCACTCTGAAAAGCAGCAGCTCAATGATGGATGACTGACCCCTTATTTGGCAAACAGACTTCAAAGACAGACTAAGTCAGAGTTGCTCCTAAATGCAACATTTTCGTCATTGAAGCTTTTTAAGATGTCTCATGCTGGACTTGAAAGGTGTTAATAGACTTTAAGAGATTTTCGTTCACTCCCTCCAGAGACAGAGATCACTAGAGATCATCTAAAAATAGCTTGACTATATATTGTTCATTCCTGTGATGTGAACCAAATAGCATAATGGCTTTGCATTAACTTTCCAACTGAAGAACATATTCATTGCCTGTGAAGTCCATTAAACTTCTCTTATTTGCTGCACTTTGACATCCTGTGAAGTAGAGAGAACAAGCAAGGCCATAATGCACTTTTTTCTGCAGTAAATATTTAAGGCCCTTGAGTATGACTTTGATATGACCCTGGACTTTATAAGAAGTGAAGAGGCAATGCTAGGTTTTTTCTGTACCTCTAGACTTCCCACAGATGAGTAGGCTGCAAAGGCAAAGGACTCATTAATGGATAAGTGGGCCTTTGTGTCACAGCTCGCTCCACTGGGCAGGAAGCACTGCTTATTTGCTATATCAGTGATGGTATTCGGAAAGGATCCAGGAGAGCTGATGAGGACGGTGTAATTGATCAGTTGGATGTTCTTCAGACCAAACTCCTCCCAGCGTTGGGCGAGATACTTCACCCAGGCTTCCTCACCGAGTCCTGATAAGGAATCAAATTCCCTGTTAAAGAAAGAAGACATACTGATACATCTGTCCATCATATTGAGAACAGTCTCTCAAGGCACTTAATAAATCTCTATGCATATGCACAAGACTCATCATCATCATCATCGGTACATCGTTAGCTTTTCCTTAACATTGGCATTCATTACAGGTATTTACACACTCTGTTGATGTGTAAATACCTCACAGATAGAACCCGTGAGCCACTATAAGAAGCCTGGGCCTGAAGACAGACCGCTGTAATTTAGATTTTGGACAAGCTTCAGTTAACGAAACTGATGAATATTGCAGTCCCTAGATGCATTTGTCTTCACACTCTGTGGAAGCACTATATTAAAATGATATCAGGAAGAGAGAGTATTATCAATATGGAGTATAAAATAAAGCATGGAAATAAAGCTGTGCCTGTGTGATTTTATGTATTATGCAAATATGATGACAAATTGCACTAAAGCATTGTAATTTCCAACGTATCTTGAGAAAGTTTCAAGTTTATGATTATAAAGTCACACTCTGTTATTTTAGGACAGCTAGGTGGCAGCTTCACCCACTAATTTACTTTAAAGAAAAAAAGAAAAAGCCACAAAAAACAGCAGTTGCTGATACAGCTGCTCTGGGACTTTGCTCTGATTTTACAAATAGTACATAGTTACTGAAGCACAGCAACATACATATTTATTGACCTGTATATTAAGGGTATTTTAACATATTACTATTAGAAAGGGAAACAATTTGCATTATATTAATTAGGAAAGTTGTGTTAGAAGTATTTTCTAGGTAAGCCCACAAAACACATGTATATCTACTGTAATCAAGACCATTAAAAAATGTTGCGATGTGTCGTAGTTAATATCACAATGCCAAATGTACACTACATCAATTCCTAATTTCTAAGCTCTGTTATATTATCCCTCCATTCTTCCATAGACTTTAGGAGACAGCCTAAATAATCTGTTCAGTCTCCAGAAATATGAAATTTCACAAACTTTTTTTTTTAACGGTTGCTTTCATAATATAAGCGATCCATTATTTTTTATTCAAAATAAAAAAATATATATATTTTTTTAAAAAGTCGAGGTCTTTCCATTTATAAATGACCTATTTTTACCTACTTTTATATATAATAGAACTGAGATGGTTGTTATTTTGAAGATTTTATAGCCATAACAAAGACTTTTTGTTGAACTTATACAAAATAAATATTCTATAGGAGAAATATATTATGTAGAGCAATTAACAATACAGGTAAGATTTTTTTTGCACATGAACAATGTATAATTGCTCTTTTTCATAATCAAATTTTTAAACATGAACCGACATAAACCGTATAAACGAATATAAAAACAGAATGAACAGTTAAAATACCGAATCAAATAAGATGTACACTTTTTTTTTTATCTACCTCTGGGTTTTTCACCCAGAGTTTTCCAGTGGTTAATTTTTTAAAAAATAAATAAATAATTTTAAAAAACAACCCACACATACATAAATAAACCCTTCTTGTTTAGGCCACAACCATATTGGGGTTTTAATCTGAAACAAACAAATAATTGGAGCAGATACAGATAGTGGCATTGTGCGCCACTCCTAGATTTTTTTTTTTTTTTTTTTTTTGTGAATCTAGGCCCTGTAGCATCCACATTTTTCTTACACCAAATATGTTTAGAAGAGAGTGTTTCTATTTACCTTACTTTTTATTTCTTTATCATCAAAGACTCACGAGGGCATTGTGCTGTCCTCGCTCCAAGACAATAAAATAAAAAGATGAATGAAATCCAACAACCTCCAAAACCTTCCAATCAAACAGACTGCTAAATACGTTCCATCTGCCAACATGATACAACCCTCAACAGTACAATTCAATTCAATTCAATCTTAGTCATGTGTGCTTTTATTACTCGCCATCATCACTGAACAGCTATACACCTGGGTCTTTTCTTCCAAAAGAGCAACACAGCATAGATGTAATTGAACAAGCTTTCCAAGTGTGACTTTATGCCAAAGAGAATGTTTTACTGTGCTGATGTACAACACATCTTAACCATGAGTGTGTAAATCAGAATTTGTGTGTTCTTAAATGAAAAACAAACCTATTAGAAATGGTATAATAGTATAGTAGTAGTAAAGAAGAATATCATATATTCATAATAAGGGATGCAGTAGTGCTAACATTTTATGAGACACATGAATTATTTTAATGTACACAAAATTACATGGAGAGCAAAATTATAACACTGCTTTGAAGCTCCCTGCAAGCTTTCTACAAACTTCTTTACAAACCTCCTAGTTAAAAAGTACCAATCTAAAAATGTATGGTACTGTGCAAAAAAACGTGTGAGCAGCAGATCAAACCAAAGATATCATTGGAAGCTCAGACGGCACGGCTTCAACTCTCTTACTTCAGACACATCATGCGGAAAGGACAGTCAATGAAAAAGGACATCATGCTGGGCAAAGTAAACAGTCAGTATAGAAAAGGAAAATCTACTATGCGGTGGAGGGAGCACAGCCATGGATGTCCCCAAAGTTTTTTTTCGTTGAACTTATGCAAAATGAACATTCTATAGGTTGGCAGTAGACCTTTTCAGGACAACTATCCATAGATATTCCATAAGTCGACATTGACTTGACGACACCTAAAAAAAATAAAATAAATAAATATTTTATATTTATATTATATATATATATATATATATATATATATATATATATATATATATATATATATATATATATATATATATATATACATACACACACACACACACACGTACATATACATACATATATATGATATATGTTTATATGTGTGTGTATATATAGAAAAAGCAAGTATGACATTCAAAGTCAGAAGAATTGAATCTCTCCAGATCATTCAAATTTTGAGGTCCACGCTGGTGGACTCTCCTCTTTAGTTCACCCCACAGGTTTTCTATGGGTTTCATGTCAGGGGAATCGGATGGCCATGGCAGGACTTTTATTTTGTGATCAGTAAACCATTTTTGTGTTGATTGTGATGTATATTTTGGATCACTGTCCTGCTGGAAGATCCGATCACAGCCCATTTTAAGCTTTCTGACAGAGGCAGTCAGGTTTTCATTTAATATCTGTAGATATTTGATAGAGTCCATGATGCCATGTATCCTAACAAAATGTCCAGGTACTCTGGCAGAAAAACAGCCCCAAAACATTAAAGAGCCACCACCATATTTAACTGTGAGCCTGAGGTACTTTTCCATATGGCTACTTCTCTGTGTGCGCCAAAACCACCTCTGATGTTTATTGCCAAAAAGCTCTATTTTGGTTTCATCTGACCATAGAACCCGATCCCATTTGAAGTTCCAGTAGTGTCTGGCAAACTGAAGAAGCTTGGGTTTGTTTTTGGATGAGAGTAGAGGCTTTTTTTCTTGAAACCTTTCCAAACACCTTGTAGTGACGTAGGTGACTTCAGATTGTAGTTTTGGAGACTTTCTGACCCCAAGACGCAACTAACTTCTGCAATTCTCCAGCCTTGGAGGTCTTTTGCCCACTTGAACCATCCTCTTCACAGTGCATTGAGAAGATAAAAACATGTCCAAGTCCAGGCTGATTTATAACATTTCCAAGGTATTCTTCACATATTCCTGGATGAACAGAACATAATAATGTATACACTAGTATGCATTCATATTTTCTTCACATCACATTAATTAAGGTTAACTACAATTAACAATTCTGCATGTGTGTGGCGACTTGACACTTCTGTGAGCCTTGTTTTGAGAACTTGCAGCTATCAAGAACAAACAGCAAATGCAAAAGCAATAGTTATGGTGTTTTCTCCCCTAATTAGTGACATAATTGATGCAGTTATTGTTTGTGAATCACCAACATTATTTATCCAATTGTTTAGCCAAATTAATATTCATTAATTTTTGAATGAATATTCATGTTGGTAATAAAGTAAGGCTGTGAGTAACCTACAATATTTTAAGAGGAAGTAGACAGAGGAGGATGAACAGTAGGTCATAGGAGTAGATCATAGTAGTAGATCACAGGAGCAGACTGAGGAAGACAAGCTTATAAGTTGTATGGATAGCTACCAGTTAGCCAGCAAGTTCACGTCACACCATGTTGGATGTTTGGGACTGGGGCGCCATCATGTGAGGATTGCTCCTACTGGTGAGTTGGAGCTATGAGTTGGAGACTGTCATGATTCTGGAAAATGTCGCCATGGTAGGACAGTGCTGCCGCATCAAGAACTGCCATAGTAGGTCACACTGTCATTCAACGAGAAAATTGGACAACAGAATGTTTTTTTCTATAGTAAAATAGCCTCCAACTCATACTCATAGCTTCAACTGACCAACAGAAACAGCAATCCTCACAGGATGGCACTCACATCTCAACATGTACTGTGGCTAGCTACATTAACAAGCAGCTGTTCTTAATGATTATAGGAGCTAGTGTTTTAAATGAACAATTCTCTGTTTGTGTCACAAAATCCTTGTAATGGAGGTTAGGATGGATGCAAGTGCAGTTAAAGACCTTTATTAAAACGAGACAGGCAGACAAATCCAAATCACGATACAAGTGTGTGGTCAAAACAGGCAATGGGTCAAGCGATCTACAAACAGGCATAAATTAGGCAAGGCTAGAAAACAGAACAATAAACGAGAAACAAAGTCAATAAACATGAATCAAGAACGAGAACAAGGAAGAACCGCTTGGTAAGGAGAATACACTCAATACTACGCCAAAGGCATGAGCGGTTTAAATGACAAACGTAATCAGGGGTGAAACATATGACAGCTGAAAACAATGATGGAAACATACGGGAAACACAAATGACAATACAGGGGCAGAGACAGGACATAAACCATAACAAAAGCATGTGTGCAAAGTAAACGAAGTCAATGTCACTGAAGACCCAAAAGTGTGCATTCACTAAGAGCTTGCGCACCGGGCTCGCACTTCGAGCTCACGCAATGAGCTTGCGCTTCAGTTTTCCGAGCATGCTGCAATACTGCAGCGCTAGCTCAAGGGGAAACTGTGACAGTTTGGAGTAATATTAATGAATAAATTGGGCTTCATTCAGTGACATACATAAGAACTCGTATCTCCACATTTCGTCATTTAAAAAAGTATATTATGCAGTTAATGGTATGTAGTAGTTTTTGTTCTAGTTATATTATATTACAATCCGTCTCTCTGACTGTGCACCCGAGTCTTTATAATCTCCCCTCCCCAGTGTGAGTATTCTCAATCTTCTGTCACTGCAAATACCCTGTTACAACTACACTAATTAGCACTTTCTCTTCCCAAAAGTCATTAGAAATGAGCATTTAAGTGTTTATATATATATATATATATATATTGGGGGGGAGCATGCCCCCAAACCCCCCTACCCCCCTACCATTTCAGCATCATCACCCCCCCCATTTCAAATAATATTTCAAATAATCTAAAGCATATCAGAACACAACATGCCAAACCTTGAGGCAGATGAGCTACAACACTGGTTTTCTCTCCAGGCAGCCAAGAACAAAAATCTAAATTTATAGTGGGCACAGGTTCACCCAAACTGGACAAGTGAAGATTTTAAAAAGACCAAGTGTATTTTTATTCAGCCAAGTACATTATGTAGGATTAAAAACAGATTGACCTTAATTAGGCTGATATGAACCTAATTAGTTTCTCCACAATTCTACAAGCCAAATATAAAACAAAATCTATTTATGGAAGTGAACCATGTGTACTATCATGTAAGCAGGGTGAAGATTGCAGTTAAAGGTTTTATTAAGAGGCAGGCAGACAAATCCAAAACGATAGGCAAAAACGTAGTCACAAACAGGCAAAAATTAGGCATAGACAAGAATCACTAACAAGGTGAAGGAAAATAGGATCAAAAACCAGGAAGAGCTAGACACAAAACAAAACAGCTTGGTAAGGAGGTTCAGGCGGCAAAACACTAAACAATACTTTGTGTCGTACAAAGACACACGAGGGGTTAAAATACAAACTAATCAAATGGGAAACAGAAACAGCTGATAACAATGGGATGACAACCAATGATAACACAATTAGGAGACAGGACATAAACCAAAACAAAACACAAGTGTCAAAGTAAAAAAAGTGAAAGTCAACCCGGAAGTGCGTGCTGTCGTGCTTCAGGCAGTTCATGCGCTCTGAATGCTCCGGCAATCAGCGCAAGGGGAAATCCATGACATGTACACACTTGCACTCATCATTTTGTTTTAAAAGTTTCAGTTTTCATTATTATTGAAACTACTACATTGTTGTTATTTTAATTTCTTTCAGAACATTTGGCTTATCAATTCAAGGCCAACCTCTCAACCCTCTGCTTTCACTATCAGTAGGCATTGCATAATATTAATAACAAAAAAAAAAAAAAAAAAACTTGATGATGTGCCACAGTTATAATTAATCTGTCAAATTCAGCAAAATTAAGTTCCAGTCAGTCTAAACTGCACTGTAGCTTTGAACCATAACAGAATGGATTATAGCAAAGCTCACTGCATGGTGTACAGAAGAAAATCATAAATGTCTGGGTTGAAGCCCACACAGCAGGGTGGCATGTTGAACAGCTATCCTTCGTGATGGATACCCACTCCATGGCCTAGGGAAGAGGCTCTGTATTCTCACACAAGCAGAGCTTAAAGACTGCTTTCGGCCCAACTTTTCCATGAAGACACATTTTCATTTGGTGCCATCTGTTGCTGAGGATAATATAGATATCATGCTAAAGCATCCCCAAGCTCGTGCCGAGAAAGAAAATCAAACATTTTCAGAAAACCTCTCTCAAGGCACGTCTAAGGGGATTTTGTTTGTTCATGTTTTAAAATTATTATCCTGTCAAACTAGACGTATTGTATTTGTATCAATATATTTCATGTTCGCTTCCTGTTCTCTGCAGTTTGTTCTCTTGCTGCAGTGAATGTGAGGGAGTGACTGTTGAAGTCTAACTCCTCACTACTGACATTTAAGTGAGTTAATTAAATGCGGTTGAGCGGATTTGATTGACAGGTGGTGTATCTTTCTTGCCGGTGAAGGTGGTCACTAGAGGTTGCTTAGGCAGAGGCTATGCCACTTGACAGAATCTGTCTGGGTGGCTATTGAACTGTAGCAGAATGCTATTATGGATGATAATACCAGCAGCAATGAACCCCTTTACTTTACCCATGAGAGGCTTTAGTGTTTAAGCGCACAAAGCCAAAGATGAACTATATTTGTGGAATCCTAAAGTTAAATGAAAAAAAAGGCTGATCTCACTATTGTTCTGCTACCAAAGCTCTGATTTTAAGAAGGAAAAAATATATACTGGAGTTAATCTATGAATTGAAATTCTGAATAACGTCTTGTCCTGGCTTTAAATGTATTTTCAAGTTCGCACAAAGCACAAAATTATTGTTATATCACTTAATTGTATCGTCTTCCGACTATCTGGTCATGCCAAATATTTATGACCAGCTTGACAACAAAAAACAGATTAGAAAACTTTGGGAAATAAAAATTACTCACCAGGTGTTACAGTTTCGTTCTGTACAATATATTTTAGCTAGAAAGCTAGAATTAGCATGCTAGCAGTGTCTAAAGTCCCAGAGATGTGCAAACCCTAAGGCAAAGTCCATGCCTTCAGCCTACAGTCGTGTACACAGTACACTGTGAGATTACAGTAGAGCGAGCAATACTTTTCCCTTCAAACAGAGGTTATAAGAGCCAAAGATAGCCAGATAAAGCCAAGTTCCTGTTTTGTGCTTTCATCTGCTATTTGGAAACTGTTATATTAATGGGTACAATGAAGTCATTTTATTCTCACAACATGTCTGTAATAATGAACAATCACACAAGTCACAAATACTTGGGCTGTATACCCAACTGCAAACTATCATACTAAATACTATACCTCTGGTATATACTATACCTCATTACTGTTTAGCCATTCTACTTAGTATGCATTGTGCAATTTGGTACACCATCTCAAATTATATCTGAATATGTACACACGCAGTCATGAGACTAATGGCATTAGTGGCAGAAGTATCTTGCAATAGCATTTTTCTACCAGGTGAAATTACAAAATTGAATCATTCAGCACTAAATCATTCAAAATCATTTAGCACGAAATTAAAGATAAACCCTTTACAACACTGCCAGTGGTCTAGAATAACCCACGCTGGGTAATCCTGAAATATTTCTACATTTTGGTTGCACATTTCTTCATGATATTTACTCGCACATTAAACCTCCACTATTTCTGCCATTGGTATAAGCAAGTGTAATAGGGTTAACAAACTAAAACCACACAAATGTCACATCGTATTACAACACATGCACTGAATTACAGGTAATTGCTCCTTGTAACATAGAAAATGATCTACTAGGTCCATAACAATCAACAGACTGGATAATACCGTTCAGACACTGTGGTTAGGAATGTACACAGAGTATGCGTACAATAACGTCTCCTTTGCTGCTGAAAGACAATGCCATTACTCAAAAAGAGGGAAGTGGATGAAGCCTTTGGAAACCCTACAAGAGTCTTCAAGCATTACAATGCATTACATTACAGAAGAGTTTTTTTGCTAGCCATAATCAAGCAAATGATCTTCAATGGACAGAAAAATCAATAGGCTAGCAAACAAAGTGTGCTCTTTTACTGTGTATAAGCAAGATACATATGTATGCATGCGACATGGTGTTCTTTGCTGCTGTTAATCTGGGTCATCATTCAAAAAAAATGAAGTGGTGACACCTTCAGAGTAGGAGTACATGTCTTACTGTATTCTTGCATTCTGTATCTCTTAACCAAAGTCATTCAAGTTGAAAAAAATGTCCAGCTTCATAAACTTGAATGTTACATTATACATTGTAGTACTCTATATCTCTGTAATAAATGCTACCTAAAAGAAACCTATCTTTTTACATTTCATTAACATGTTATATCAGTTCATAAGAACGTTATAAGTGCTATTATGTCATAATGACTGTAAAATAAGTACATGAGAAACTGCACTACAAATTATAATGCATATATAATGCATTATATTGTACTGAATTCCATCCATCTATCTTCTATACCGCTTATGCTCTTCAGGGTCACGGGGAAACCTGGAGCCTATCCCAGGGCACAAGGCGGGGTACACCCTGGACAGGGAGCCAATCCATCGCAGGGCACAGTCACATACACACTCAAACACCCATTCATACACTACGGACACTTTGGACATGCCAATCAGCCTACCATGCATGTCTTTGGACTGGGCGAGGAAACCAGAGTACCCGTAGAAAACCCCCACAGCACGGGGACAACATGCAAACTCCGCATACACAGGACCACGGTGGGAATCGAACCCCCGACCCTGGAGTGTACTGAATTCCTGGAATCATATTACAGATAATGTGCCTGTAAAATCCTGTCTCTTTTTCGTTTTTTCTGTCTGTTTATCAACAATGAAAATCAATTAGTATACAGCAAAATCCTCAGTGTTGAATTATTATCTAATTCCTACCTACCTATTTGTTTATACGTACATGTCCAATTGTACACAAATTAACTCTGAATGCGTTAATTCACCACTAGGTGTTTATTCAATATGGCATTTTGCTATGTATCTCATTTAGGACAACAACAGTTATTAAAGGAATAAAACCCAACATGACCTGCTGTTAGAGGAAAATAATGAAACAGATTTCTTCCCAATATAAGTACATCCTGAAGTGTTTCCCAGTGTTTATTTATCATACAGTGGATTCCAAAGTTTTCTTTCCTGAGTAGACTAGGGGAAGGATACCTATGAATAGAGCAATCACATCATTGGTTAAACACTTGGTCATGGATAAGCATGCTAGGAGCTTTCAAAACAATACAATTAGAATTTTTTAGCCTGGAGAATATGCTTGGTATTATACACATCTCTAATGGACAGATAAAAAAAAATAGAGAGCGAGGAGAAGAAACAGAATGTACACCAGCTTTCAAAGCAGTCGATAAAAAAAAAAGGTGAACTCCACCCGAACTCTTCAGAAACTAGATAAAAGGCAACATTTTCCTTTCAAGACATAGGCCGAACACACTGTCTAATGGCAGGAAGACAATTCTACGGGTAATGCAAAGTGATGCCTAAGTGTGCCTGTGATCATCTCTTCTCACCGAGTCAATCCATCCAATTTGGAAGAGGTGACACATAGCTGGGTTTACAGTGATAAAGAAAGGCTTGTGGGGTCTCACGAGGGAGTCGTGCAAGCGTGCTTAGTTAATGACAGGCTTCCAGGGCTTTCTGAAAGCTGCACGGGACCCATGGGAAAGGGCAAAATGAAGTGATTTAGTGAATTACTCGGTTTAGCTCTGCATGTGTGTTTAACAAGTACTCCAGATTAGGTTATTGTTTTAAAATGTAGGCTACAGCCTAGGCAATGTCTCTGCAGGTGATAAGGAGTTCAATCACTTTGATTTCTAGACTGGATTCTAGGATTAAATCCTAACCTTACACATTATGTACCATATTCAGAGTTGAGTTACACACATGTAGTTAGTAGCTAAAGTTCAGAATACTGAAATAGCACACATCTGTATTCGGACCTCAGACATAACCACAGACTTGAGTGCTACTCTGACAATTGCATGAGTAAAATCGACAAAGTTATGCATTAACTTAAAGTGAGCCATCAGCGTACCAGATTTCTTTTTTCAGATTATCTTTCAAACTATAGGCCTGTGTTCTTTACAGGAACAGGAACAGTGTTGTTTAAGTTACTTAAAAAAAATAAATAATGTAATCCACTACAGATTACTAATTACTTTTAAATGTTTACTTACTTTAACATTGCAATTTGATTACATTACTGATTACTGCAAGTAAAATGTAATCAGATTACTAATTAATTTATTTTCAAGTTACTTCCAAAACCTATCAAATCTACAAAAATACAGTACAAAAAAGTTGGATTTATCATAAAATTTGCCTCGGGTGTTGACATTGTTTGTAGGACTACCAGACTGATCAAATATAAAACTTTTCTAACTAGGCTAGTTTGGTGTCGCTAGCCAAGGGGAGGTACAACTAAGCTATGGGTTTAGCTGCTACAGTGCCATGCAAAGTACATTATATTTCCGATCATCTTCAAGGTAAGTACTTGCTTTTATAAGCAATGGTTTTAACACTATTAAAAATCTCTAATCAAGAAAAATCTGCCATTCATGAAGTCGTTGTGTAGTTCATTTTCAGAATTAAAAAAATCGATGTGCACCTGCATAAGTCAACTCAGTATATGAGGAACTATCCCTGTGTAAATACCGATGCACCTTTTAGCCCTGACTCTGAATATGCTCCTAGAAGAAGAGCAGCCAAAGTGATTTTAGAAGCACAAAGCAACATTTTCCACATATCAGGATAATACTTATTTGTGTTGATGGTGACATTACATGGGTGAAATAATTCTTGGAGTGGAATACGTTATTTTTAATGCTTTGTTTTATATTGTAAAAACCGTTTTTTTTTTTTTTTTTTTCTTCAACTATGCTTCTCAAAAGAGATTTAACCAATTGTGGTAGTTAAACTGTCATTGAAATTGTATAAAATCAAATATAATTTGAAATCAAATCAAACAGTGGTTTAATAAATATTTGTAAACCATGTCACTACATATTAATTTGGTCATTCTTAATCGTGGACTTCCGTGTGAAAATATTTTATGTATAATGTATGTGTAATGCATATAATGTATTATGTGTGTGTATTATATATATCACAATACATAATAATAATAATAATAATAATAATAATCCCATAACAATGAAGAGGAGAAGGATGTAGTTAGTTATGTGACCAAATATAGGTCTGGTTCTAGATTTTAATGGATTTAAAATGCTAAGATTCACCCAATTTGACACATGCTTTACTTATATTGTGGACTAGTAGTAAAGATGGGGGGGGGCACAGTGTCTTAGTATGTATGCCTTGCACCTCTAGAGCTGGGAATTCGAATTCTGCCTCTGCCCTGTGTTGCAAGTCCATTGCATAGCACCATTCACACACACCCTACACATGCAAATATACTTCAATTTCACCACACATACACACTACATACCTTACGTACATTTGAATTATTAAAAGCGGTGTCCAAGAGATGGCATGTCAGAACGGTCCTTCTGGTTTCCAAGAACAATGTTAAGCAAGTTCATGCATAGCAACATTAAACAGAAGGACAAACGCTGTTTCTTTTTAAAATCTTCTGCCGTCCATGTGATTGGCGTCATGATCTGCATTTCAAATCAAAACCATACATTCAATGATGTGTATTAATCCAGAAGACTGGTATTCAAAACAGGATTTTCGGTAGGTTTAAGAGGTTTTTAAGACTCAAACACTAACTGTAATAGTACTCTATAACGATATCAAATAGTACATATGTTTGCAATTTGAAATATGTCGTTAGCTTGTTTATTTAGTTGAGGATACAGTGTTACATAATGCTACACTGCCTCCACAATCTTTCTGAGTACATGCACACGTGGTGCAGCAAATGACCACAGGATATGCACAGCAGCCATCTTGTGGATGTGTATGCATAGTTGACAGCAAGTATAACTCAGCCTTTAGGGCAATGTAGCATAGCCAATCCATCCACCTGCAGGTTTTTGGGACGTGACAGGAAACTGGAAAAACCCAGAGGAAACCCATGAAGAGAACATCAAACTCCACACAGACAGTAACCTTAGCTCAGGATTGATCTGGGGACCCTGAAGCTGTAAGGGAAAAATGATACCTTCTTCACCAATGTGCCACTCATTCACATGTATTAAAAACTTAATAAAGGATTCATTTAATACATGTGATATATGCTGTGATATTTTTGTGTAATATAAGGGCTATTTTATAAGCTGGCTTTTTAATGAGGGGTTGTGTATTTTTGTTAAAAGCATTTAACTACTTTATGTAGACTCTAAATACATGTTCCTAATTATTGGTTGCCTGAATAGTAAAACAAAAACATGGCCAAGCAACATACTGATACAGTAGAAACAGCAAAATGTTCAAGCTAAAGAACATTTTTTTCTCACCATGGGCAGACCTGCTGCTAGTATCCATAAAGGAAAACATTTTATCTATTCACAAGGTAAAGCTGGTGTTTCCATTCTTCTAAAGTGTCTTGGCTAGCAGATACAGAAAGGCAATACATAAAAAAGAGACAGATTCAAGAGATAAAAACAGATACTTACTGAGTGGAGATATATTGTGCTAAACTGAGAAAGAGACACACACACACACACACACACACACACACACACACACACACACACACACACACACACACACGAAGGAAGGTGGATGAAGAGATAAGGCATATCTCTGTAGAATAGTATGTATGTTGTAGAAGCCCTTTCATGAGAACCCATAACAGAACTGAAACTCCCACAGCAGCTGGTGTTAGATTTTGCTGTTTACCCTTCGGTACATTTCCTTAAATGAGAAGGAAGCCAATAAACGGTTTGTAATGAAGTAAACAAAAGATAAGAGCCATGTTCTTTATTATGACCTCAAATGAGAAATTATAAGCTGTTTGTGTTGCCTAATTTGTTATTTATTATTAATTCAAGTGTTTAATTTCCCCCTAAACTTTCTACCGAGGTAAATTCCCCTGATGGCTGTTGACCTGCACAAGTCAGGTAATGGATAAATCCATAAATATTTAATAATACCATTAAGCCTACAGCATAGTCAAGACCATGACAAATAGGTTTTAATCATCTGTAGCAGCAAAAATTCTCACTTAAAATTAATTTCAGGGGATGCAGATAATTTTGAAGGAAATACTTACATTAAAGCTAGCATAAAAACTGTATACACTATAGCATCTCCTTAGGGTATAAACTCAAATATTCTATATATTATAGATAAATATTATAGATATATATATATAGATATATATATATATATATATATATATATATATATATATATATATATATATATATATATATATATATATATATACATATATATATATATATATATATATACACATACACACACACTATGAAAACTATGAGGAAAATAAAAAGAGACATTAACTATACAAGTACAGGATGTGCAAAAGTGGGCCAGTGCAAATGCTCACTGTTTGAAGTAAGAAGGCAGGCCAATTAGACAGCATCTGCAAAGGCAAGTGGTAGCCAGTTTTACCTTAGGAATCCCTCATACTGTGGTAATGGTGACAGATGTATACAGATTCAACCTCACATGTGTAAAACAGTTTAGCCAGTTAAGATATTAAGGATCTTAGAACTGTGATAATTAAGGAGCCGTTGCCTCAACATGCAGTAACTTATACAGTCAGTTTGTGAATGAGACATGAACCTGCTCTGTACTATCAGGAATATCCCACTCCACTATACTCCCCTAAGAACTGCTTGTAAACTGGCATCCAGACAAGGCTGTGTGCACAGAGAGATGGTGTTAAGGTCTTTGGGATTACTGTTGCCCTTGTCCTTCAAGACAGGCGCTTGGCTCACTATCACTAGTCAGTCTCTCTCTCTCTCTCTCTCTCTCTCTCTACCACACTTATTCACTGTGTGTTATAATCACCTTTAACCATCAAGAAACAGCTCAAAATCACATTCGTTTTAGCATTTTACTGTTTGAATTGCATTAAAATCAAAACTTCAAGCACTCACACTTACACCATCAGTATTGAAGTACAAACAGCATTACAGGAATGAGAGATATTGCAACATTCCATCTTTCTGCTGTAAGACTGAATTTGTTCCAATTTGCCATCTGTTTGTTAACTTGTATTATTAGCCTATCAAATACAGCATGTTAGGAACACATGTTCAGAATATGCAGTATGAATAGCAAAATTAGGATCTGTAACTATTTGAAGTTTCATGAAGTTAAACGCTTAGACTTGATGTAGTCTAATCTGTAGCTTGGTATTATGGTATAAAAGACTAAGGCCCTGGGATGCTAAAATCCCAAATAAAAAGAGTGCTTATTTGTGTGGCAATTGAATGAATTATGTGAATGAATTAATGTGTAAAATAAGGGTAGGCAACAATATTTAAATAAGACACTGCAGCTAAGAAATAAAACACTAAAACATCTGGTGACATGTAGTTATCAGCGTCCATCTTGTGTGCTCCAACAGTTGAACTGGCTGCCACTGAATTGCCCCTAAGGGTGAGTGGGTGGGTGTGTGTGTGTGTGAGAGAGAGAGATAGACTGCCTTCCCATCCAGAGTGTATTCCCACCTAATGCTCAGTGTTCCCAGTGAGGGCACTGGCTCCATCTCCACCCTGTCCAGGATAAACTAGCTACTGAAAACATATGAATGAATATAGTTACATTTAATGTTGTGGAATGTCCATGAAACAAGTTAGATATCACTCACATTATAAGAACTATAAAGAGCCATTCTTTAACATTTGGTCTTTTAATTAAAGACAATAAAAATAATAAAGACTTTTCAATGTTTTCAACCACTTTATATCTGACACTGGAAACTCTGTCTATAAATGCTAAACAAACATTTCCTTACAGAAAGCATCACTATATTAATAATTATAATCTGTTGATGTGGACAGTCTGCCATACAAGTCCCTATGGAAGCTGTTTTTATAGAGACAATCATTTATTAAACAAGTGCATCTATATAAACCTTGCAGCCGGAACTGCTGTCTGAGATGCTGCGATAGAAAATTAACCAACACCTTCTGATTAATCAGAATCAAACATTTAACAGTACTGATGTATTAGTATCACACTCCCAAAAGACTAAACTGAAACTTAGCACACATATACACGATTGAGGGTAAAGCCAGTTAAAAGTTGTGTTACGTTGTATGCAAAATGAAAGAGTGTAGACATGTAGGCATGTTGTTTCTGTCCATAATACTAATTAATATATATATATATATATATATATATATATATATATATATATATATATATATATATATATATATATATATATATATATATATATATATACATATACATATATATATACATATACATACATACATACATACACACACACACACACGTGTGTGGGTGTGTGTATAAATATTTAAACACAATTGGCATCAGAGCTGTGAATGAGCTGAGAATTCCAAATAAAACCAACATTGTGTCATAATAATGTTTACAATATACAGTATAAAGTATGTATACATGCAGGGGGGAATATAGGGGGAAAACACCTATATTCCTGCCAAATGCAGTGTGAATCAGTGGTAGAAGGACAATATGGCCAATTACAAAGAGAAACACTTTAACTATCATCAGGCTTTGTTAAACTTTGCCTATTTCTACAAGAATGTAATATGTCGGTTGTGTGTGTCTCACTTCCATTTGCAGTCCCTATTTTCTGCTCTTGGCTCAGAAGCACCTCTACTTCAAATGCAGCATTTATAAAAAGCCATGGGAATAAAACAAAAAACTTCACCAACCAGAGACACTATAGTTTAATGTCTTTTCTTTGTTTTCATATCTTTTGTACTTTTTTTCATAGCAGACATTTCAAGGCCTGTGTCTTGGGGCAAAAGAGCTGATGCAATCTCTTAAAACAGCACTCATGCTCTGTGAGGTTTCATCTATATCAGCCCATAGCTCAGACCTATATACAAATATCTGTATTCAGAATATGTGTGCTGTTAATGTCTAGCCTAGCTCATCATATTCATGTTTCTCCTCATTCATGCTTGTTAGTTTCACTAATCAATCCTAGTCATTTTTTGTGGTAATCCTTAAGGTGTGCTTGTGTTTCAACAGGAAAGAATTCGGCCTATCATCCAGCTATCGAATCTTAATGAAGCCAGGAGTCCAGGATAGCAAAATTGGCCTGCTGTCTGGGTGGGAGGGATGGCATACGGTCTCTCCCCTATCAATCACTGCAACACTAGCCAATCATGGACATCAGTGAGTTCATGCATGGGGAAGAGGGTGTGTTACGCTACCCCTGATCCATACGGGATCCCCAGGACCTGAGCCAGCTGTAAAGCTACAGTGTGAAGCTCACACACCATTGAGTTCTGTTTGAAAAGGAACACAGTGTGTTGAGTGGTTTATTGAAACAAAATCTGATACACAGGTCCATTTCATTTCAATCTTCAGGTTGTAAATGCAGAATTCAAAGGGGGTGAACACTTATACAAGCCACAGTATCTTTCACCTGGAAAGCTATTTTATAGGTACACTAAATCAAAATTTAGGTGCACAAATGTCCAGACAGGTATTACTTTGGTCAAGTCACAATTTCAGGCTGCAAGCATCACATTTAGGTCTTCTAAACTGCTTTTAAACTTGAAACTCACAGAACTTTAGTGCAAAAACTAAGCAAGGTTTATCCAGGAAACAGTTTTCTCTAATTCCTCAAAATCCCTCAATTCCCTAAGCTGCAACTTACACCACAGTGATCAATAAAACAAAGCCAACATGCTGAAATTTTAGGGGCTTAATTACCATCATAAATCAATGGTTCACAAGCATAAACTTCCTCCACAGTGGGCTTTCTTGAGCAGATACATGTCGCCATTTATCTCAATGTGAATCATGTAATTAAAATAAATAAATAAACAAACAATTTTAGTACCAATTTTGTTCTTTTATGAGTAGATTGTTTTTGCCTTTGGGGAAAAAACATATCCAACACAGACTGAAGAAGATCAGAAGTGTTCCTTTTCAAATAGAACTCAACTTTGCATGAGCTTCACACCATGGGAAGCGCCCTCACGCACAACTGGTATCTGAAGTCTGTGTAAAATCACTCCTAATTAAAGGCCTGCCGTGGTCAGGTGACTTGGCATTACGTGACTATAAAAGGGCACCTGTAAACCACATCATCTGCTTTCTTTGTCTTCAGTGCAGGCTGTCGGTTGTCCGTGTGAACATTCGTAAAACTCTTCACTTCTCTCTATTTTCAAAAGAATATATATAGAATATAGAATACACACACACATATTTTATATATATATATATATATATATATATATATATATATATATATTCATTCTTTTCTGTCACGATCCTGTGCAAACAGAATGAGCTTTAGAGGGTTCACAAAATGTGTTACTCCCTGCTCTCATGTTATTACAGAGGAAGATGGATGCATTTTTTGTGTGAAGACTATGGGAGTGGTGCATGCTGCAGCGTGGCTCCACTCCCAACTCTCACTTCTCAGCCGAAACGAGATGGGTTTTGGAACCTCAGGAAACCGGGCCTGATCCTGGAGGTCCCGTATGGATCTGGAGGGGGAGTCAAAGACTCTCGTTCTCTCGCTCTTTCTCTCAACCGAGTTTGTAGAGACCATGGTAAATGATAGAGCACCATCCATGAGAAATTGTTTGCATTCAAGTGTCAACTTTTTTTTTTAGTGTGATGTGAGGAACACCAGTGAGACCCAGTAAACTGTGCAATAGCTAAAGTGCTTGAGTTTCTCAGTAGTGTTGGCTCCTTCTACAAATACTTCTATATGCCCCTATTGATGGAGCCTCTGTGGGGCAACATCCTCTAACTTCGAGGTTTATGCATGGTGTAGAGGCCCATCTGCAAACAGCGCATACATTCTTGGGACCTTCTGTGGTCCGGGAAGCTCTGTCACGCGCCCCATTTAAGTCCTTAGAGTTAGCTTCAGAGAAGCTTCTGACCCTAAAGGTGGCTCATTTGGCTGGCCCTGGATTAGCCAAGGTTTCCCTATATCGTAGGCTGGATTATTCCTAAGCGCCTACGTCTGCTGCCAGCCGGTAGTGTTGCAGGCTTTCTCCACACCTCCATTCCTTAAACTGGAATGAGGAAAACTGCACTCACATTGGAACGAGGAAAACTGCACCTACCTCTCCAGCCAGTGGAGTAAGTCGAAGCAGTTGCTGGTCTGCTTGGCAGTGACAGTGGAGGTGATGCTGCGTCAAAGCAGTGCATCTCTATTTGGATAGTGGAAGCAATCTCTATTGGTTATGAGGCACATGCTCTCGCTACATCTCTGGGCATAGGTGCTCATTCCACTAGGGGGATCACCTCCTCAAAGGCTTTAACTAAGGGATTCCCTTACAGGATGTGTGTGTTGCACCGGGGTGGTCTACGCCAGACACATATTGGCCTCTAGCGAGAGTTTGCCAAGATTGTGCTACATCTGCTGCTAGTAACACCGTATTGGCCAGCTTGAATTTGGTTCTCCGAGACAATATTTCTGCTGGACAGCACTCCCTGGGAGATTCCCGTTCACAGGGATCTATTGTCTCAAGTCAGAGGGTTGATTCATCGGAACTATGGGAATTGTGAGTCTGGCCCCTGAGGGCCACCAGCTCATAGATTCCGGTCTCTCAACCAAGGTTGTAGAGACCATGTTAAATGCTAGGAACATCAGTGAGACCCAGTAAACAATGACAGTCATGGAGTTCTTACAGGAACGTTTCTAAACAAGTTTAGCTCCTTCTACAATTAGGGTCTACGTGGCCACCATATCGGCCAGCTATGCCACTATTGATGGAGCATCTATGACCGGCCATACCATCAGGATGATGGAGTGGGTATACTCATTCCCACAGTGCTCATGCAATGTTGAGTTCCCTTTTAAATGAAACGTCTGGGTTATACATGTAACCCTATTCCTTGAGAAGGGAATGAGATGTTGTGTACCTTTGTCATACTGCGGTATGCCTGTAAATTGTGTCTGTGCTTCAGAAAAAGAGAAACTGATGATGTGGTTCACAGGCACCGTT
Organism: Ictalurus punctatus; assembly: GCF_001660625.3. NCBI lineage: Eukaryota > Metazoa > Chordata > Actinopteri > Siluriformes > Ictaluridae > Ictalurus > Ictalurus punctatus. The sequence goes on from NC_030425.2 coordinate 10,596,828, forward strand.
TTAGAGTCACGTGATGTGCGAAATGCCACGGCACCTTAACACGGTAGGCCTATAAATAGGCGGGATTTTACATAGACTTCAGATACTGGTCGCACACGAGGTTGCTTCCCACAGCATGAAGGTCATGCAACGTCTTGTTCCCTTCTCAGGTAACAGGGTTACATGCGTAACCAAGACGTTTTTGAGATGAGACACACTACTCCACTATAAGTTTGTTTTTGAAGTATCTGAGCTTTCCTTTTTCTTTGAGTTTTCTTTCAGGGCAGTGCTGGAATAGCAAATAGGACAGAGGTGATGAATTAGTTTCTATATTCAATGCAGAAGTACATTTTGAAGCAGTTACTCAATTGCTGATGGCTACACTTAATCTAACCTTGAGTCTGGAGATAGAGTCTGATAGAGGTCCAGTCCTAATCTAATATTTTCATATACAATATTCACAGGCCCCTTGATTATGTTGTTCATGTAAGTTCAATTAGGCTTAGAAGTAAACCCCGCAGGGAGAGAGGTTTTAAGACTCGGCACCAAACCTCTATTTCTTTTCTCCTGTGGCATCAGTGATGTATGACCTTACTTACTGAAAGGAATAAAAGATCTGTCTTGATGCTGAAACATTTCACCACAAACCACCAATGTTTTGTAAATATTTTCTGATAGCCACTAGGAGAATACGAAGAATACAACCCCTTGTTTAATCATCGGGTCAAGACTGCAAATGTTCGCAGGACTTGGGGGGAAGCCAATATGAAATCATGCACCTATATTTCCAAAGAAGAGGTTCAGTTGTGTGAAATTTTGTGGGTCTGCAGGCTGGAAGCAGGAGGTGGTGAAAGGGGTCTGATTGATAGTCTCCGAGCAGCAGCCTAGTGTGTGATGCCCTAGGGAACAAGTGGTAAACACATAACCTCAGCCTAGCAATGTGTCTCTGACATCCTTCCCTCCCGTACTCCCACCCTCCTTCACTCTCAGTCCTCCCTCTCTGTTTGCCAAAGGTCCACGTCCCATACAATGTGGCTCTGCTAAGCCTTGCTAAAATGCAGCTTTGAGAGCGACTCTCACCAGCAAAACAGAGTGAAAGAAACCAGTAACCTGGATGTGTGATGTGTGTGTGCGCATGTGTGTGAGTGTGTGTGTTGAGAGCAATAGAGAGTGCATTAAGGATTAATGTGAATAAAAAACAGGGAATAGGGCTTTCATGAGACCATTAGCACTTCAAAGCAGAGGATGCAGCAGAAAACGATGCAAAAACGATGGCACAACAGATATTAGGCAGGCAGGTAAGGGAGGGCTGAATGCAGAATAGATACAGTGGTCATGACAAAAACACCAAACACACCAGAAAAAGTGTTTACTGTATCAGGTGATTGCAAGTTTGAATCCCCATCTGTGATCAAGAGCCGAGGAAGTATATTGGTCATGCTCTCTGGGTATCAGGGATGGCATATGTTCTTTCTCCCTTGTCAAGCACAATGACACTAGCTAATCTATAAGTTCATGTATGCAGTAAAGGGCAGATGCAGACCCCTGTGATGCAGCACGAGTAGCAGTTTGGGTGGAAAATAGTGGTTAGCTGATTTCATGTCTCAAAGGAAGCATGTGTTAGCCTTCACCCTCCCCAGTTGGTGGTTATTAGTATGATAGTGGCAAGCTGACTGAGTGGGAAATAGAAGTTGAGAAACTGGGAGAAAAAAGCTCACTAACAAACGTTAGAATGATGTTTATGCTTTAAACATGATTTTTTAAGAACAACTTTGTCACAACACATGATACTGCATGAAATCACAGGATGTAATATTGGCCTCAAATGGCTCTCCAAATGCACTTCAAGTTTTATTGTCTACTCATTACATCATAATAATTATTTATTTTGCCTAACTGTTCAAATTTTCTAAACATAAAAAAATATTTTCTCCCCAACTTTGGCAAACTGGTTCTGGACTTAAAAATGCAGTTTAGTTCTTTTTAACAAAAGTAATAACTTCATGTAGCTGAGAAATGCCCTTTTAGGCTAACCTGAGGTATACATAGCAGTGTGTGCAATTTTTATATTAAATCCTCATTGTGGATGCTTAACTCAACTCTGCATATGGCCATATGCACTAAAGGTCTACCACATTAACTAAAGCATGCTAAAGCTCTCCTTTGACCATGTTTTCAGTGAATGAAGAAAAATGTCAATCATCTAAAAATTTACATGGCTGCATTCCATTATTGATTGAGTAAATAAAATCAATATTACATATGTAGTGTGTGTGTGTGTGTGTGTGTGTGTGTGTGTGTAGATATATATATATATATATATATATATATATATATATATATATATATATATATATATATATTATATATATATTATATATATATATATATATATATATATATATATATATATATATATATATATATATATTTATATAGTCCTTACACAAATGAAGCCAGTAAACAGGATGATCTCACTGTACATCTTACACTGAATGAGGGGTCAGGGCATGTTCAGTTCAAACAATGAGCACTAATGAAGTTAGACTCCAATTTGATAAGTCCATCAACTCCAGAGATTTTATACTCAGCCTTGAATCCACTTATGGAGAAGAGCATACTGTATCTGCAACCAGGCCTACACTCTCCAGAAATCAACCCCATTTCACTGAGCTCAAGGTCAGTGGCTCTCTCAGAGAAAGAGTGCGAGGAATGGGTGTAACAAGTGGACACACATGCGGCATGCTACACAAAAGACCTCTCTTTAGCTCAAGTAGAACAAAATTGTTCTTTTAGGCAACAAGCGTTTAGCTGAAGAACAACAGTAGAAAAAAAGAACAGAAGGATTTCAACAGTTTCAACGCTGTTATTTTCTTTCATGTCAGTAATCAAAACCACTCCAATGTCTTTAAAAAAAACCTAAAGGAAATAAGAGAGCTTTTCAAGTTCATCATAACTTAAGGGCCCTTCTTGGGATGGGCGGATTTCCAGAAACAAGAATTTGATTGGACTTTTTTTTTTATTATTATTATTGCAGACACGAGCCCATTTCATTTTTATCTGCACTGCCATGAGTCCCAGGCAGCATAAATAATTGAAAATATGTCTAATTACAGAACATCACAGCAGGATTAATTTAATTGTTTAGAAAGCTAACATATCACAGTTCTTTTACAAATGGGTTATAAGCTCTGGGTACACTATTTAAACTGCCAAATCAGTGCAGTTTAATAGCAACGGGATTGACTACAGCAGTGAAGCCAGATAAGGTTGAAAATATCCCCTGTCTAGATGTCATAGATACTGTAGCTCTTCATGTCTAAAAAGTGTGTGCGCGCGCGTACATGCGTGTTTTAGGGATGAGGATATGAAAAAAATATCATATTCCAATTCTCTAAAGCAATTCTCTGATACACAATGTGTCACAATATATGTGTTGCATTAAAAAACTGTTATAATATTAATACATGTTTATTTTTAATGTTTGTTTTTAATAAACAAATGAATATTTAGATTTCTTTAGAGTTATTTATTTAAAACTAAATATTTTACAGTAATAAAAAAATTATTCTACAATCTCAAATATTAAGTAAGTATTAAGCATCTGCTGCTTCCAGTCAGATCATAATTAAAAAAATATTAAAATCAAAAAAGACATCACAATATCCACAATATTTCAGAAAAACAATGTTATTTAATTTATTATAGTGTGTGTGTGTGTGTCTGTGCGTGCGTGTGCGTGTCTGGCTTGACCGTCACTCCTGAACTTTCACTGAAATGAAGGGTAATTTTTTGCTCTGATACTTTGACAAAACAGTTCTTGCCCCTTTTCTTTTAGGACTTAGCAGAGAGACAACATTTAGTTCTGCTTAGACTGTAACATAATTTACATTTGCATGTACACATTTATACAAAGTGATTCGAAACAAAGTACAACCCTAGCATTTAATCATTAATCTTTAGTAACTGATTTACCCTGGTCAGTGTTGCAGTGGATCCTCGGCAATGTGTGAGGCAGGAATACACACCTACATAGTTTAGATGGGACACCTCTCCATCTCAGGGCACCATACACTCACACATTTACACACTCATTAGTCATGTATAATATGCACCCAAGGCAATTTTTTGAACAGCCAAGCCAGTTAACAGCATGGTTTTTCTGAGCGCTAGGAGGAAACTGGAGAACCCAGATGAAACCCACAAAGACAAGGAGAGAACATACAAAAGTCCACATAGACAGCAACCCAAGGTCAGCATCAAACCAGGGAAGGTTGTTGTGCCACCATGCTGTCCATTCCAATCTGAGCATGTAGCTGTTATAGGAACAGACAGTTGCTGCAAGATAGTTATGAAAAATTGAGAGAATCTCAACTAAATTAGTCTTAGACTCAGACGCACCAGCCATAGGCCTCAGAGTGGCCATATCTTCCTGGCCAAAAGCTTTAGAAAGGTTGTAGAAGGTTGCAGTCTGATTGCGTCTCCACATTTATGTAAATGCACTTCTGATTTTATATTTCTAGGAAGTAAACACCATATTTTGAATATTGACAAAATAAGATTTTTGCACAAGATACAGTCACTGGATTAAAAAAAATATTTTAAAGGTGAGCAAATGACACATATTTGCTAGTGAGCTATGGGAAAAGTTTGTGGTTGGCTGTTAAAATGTCAGTCAGAGTCACAGAGTTTTTCTGGGAAAGTAAACCGTTTTGTAAAAACCGAAAGTAAACCGACATGCAGTATTTCACCATGTGGTCATTAGTGCCGGGATGTGCCCGGACTGTTGCTCACTTAAAGAACCGTATGAAGGAAGGTCGAACAGTTAACTGTCCAGTGAGAGGGTGCTTTTCAAATCAAGTCCTCTTTTACCACTCATATGTCTAGGAAGCGCATGAACTGTTCACTTAACAGCATTAGTGATTCACACCAGCATTCTGCATCAGAGATACCATCTGTTTCAACTGAGCAATGTCCTGCTGACCTGGATGCAAATACAGGTGAGTCAGAAGAAAGTGAAATGGGCTCGTTTCAAAATTTTAAAGATTTATATTTGAGAAATGTTGACATATTTTATCTGAAATTACAAGGACAGCTTCTACAATACAAAATATTGTAGATGAGATGCAAAATCATGAATTTGGACAGACATATACTTTTAGTAAGCTATATTCACTTTTGCAGAATTTGTCGCTACCCACGGAGACTATTTCTAAAATCTTTAAAATCAGACTTGTTTTCTATGTCATAAGGGACCTACAGTATGTGAACAAAGTATTCAAGGAGTCAGACCTTTAAAAAATAAATAAATAATAAATAAATATTCAAATATCTTGAACCAAAAAGAATACTTTTAGGTAGAGATGAGAATCGAACAGAGCAATTTTCATACTATGAACCTGTGAAAGAGGCACTGAAGTGTCTGTTAAATTCAGATGTTGGGAGGAATTGCATTTCAATGCACCTGCCTGAAAAAAAAAAAACTCTACTGATGTACTTTGTGATTGCACAGATGGCCAAATACTGAAGTGCTGAGATTTATCTCAAGACAACCCAAGCCTCCAGCTACTGCTCTATCAGAATGCTTTTGAGGTGGTTAACCCTTTAGGGTCTGCATGAAAGAAACACAAAATTATGGCTGTATACCCCTCTCTTGTTAATTTGACAGCTCATCTCAGGTCAAACACAGAACAAATGCAGCTGGTTATGTTGTGCAGAGAGAAAGACTTTAAAGATTTCAGCCATGAAAGTGTTTTCTCAGAGCTAGTAGCAGACCTGAAAGACCTTGAGGAAAATGGAATTACTCTGTCAGATCAATCTCATATAAAAGGCACTCTTTACTGCATTGCTGGAGACACTTTGGGATCCCACTGCATTGGTGGATTCACTGAAAATTTTAGTCAGTTCATCTATTTTTGCAAGTACTGTCTAATTACTAAAGATGAATTCCAGAGTGTTGACCCAAATGTATGTGGTCTGCTACGCACTGTTGAGGGCTACAGTGCTTGCCACCTTGCCTTGGTCACAATATTTTTGAAGGTGTGTTGTCTTATGATGTTGCTCTTTACATCAAGTACTTTGTTAAGAAGAAGTGGTTCACTTACCCAATTCTTAACTGTCAAATCAGGCAGTTCAAATATAATGGCTCTGATGCTTTCACAAAACCTTGTGTGGTCGGGTACATATGGACCTAAGCTGGCAGGTCAGGCATTTCAAAATTTCGAATTTTTTACAGCTTCTACCTGTTATACTTGGTGATAGAGTGCAGATGAGGTTTGGCAATTAACTCTACAGCTAAGGGAAATTGTTGAACTGATTTGTGCTCAGAAAATATCAGTGTCACAGGTTGCTTATTTGGATGTTCTTATCCAAGAATACTTGGAGTCAAGAAAAGCAGCCTTTCCATAAGTGAATCTAAAACCAAAAAATCCGTACCTGTGACACTATCCAGGTCTGATGCTCTTAATTTGGTCCGTTGATCAGATTTTGAAGAATGTGTGTAACCAAACGTAGTATGAAAAAAATATTCTATGAAAGTCAGGTCAGTAAGGGGTTACATTCTTCAAAATATCTTCTTTTATTTTCAACAGATGAAAGAAACTCATACAGGTTTGTAACTTGATGGTGTGTAAATGATGACAGAATTTTAACTTTTGGGTGAACTAACTCATTAATCAGTGTATATTTGTGAGCAACAAATTCAGTACATTAAGTTCTCTTTTTAAGGTGCTTCTTCAGCATAAACCCAGAGGAAGGCACCATAGTTGAACCAAGGAAAAAAAAAAACAACAACAACAAAAAACAAGTCCTTACACTCATAGCAGACCTTGCTGATCATGAATGGAGAGCAGATTAAGGTTGAACAAAACCTTTTCTGACAGATGTCTGAAGATTACGTTGGCACTGAAAATGCTTTACAACTTCGTGTTATCTGGATTTACACTGGAAGATGCTTGAACTTAGAATATAGAAAACGACTTAAATGTGAGTCCTGTCCTCTTAGAAAGCTATTTTTTGGCTTAAATACTGTTTTGTAATTATGGTACATATGGTACTACACCAGTAATGATTTGAGCAGCCAACAAAACATTGTGTGTACCTAAAATAAACATTACAAAAACTTTTTTTTTCTTGGATTTTCTTGTTTAACCATCTGTTGGAAAAAGCAGGAATTTCTAGAGTGTGTGAAAAGAGTAGTCCACTCATATTTAAATTACTGATGATTTACTCACCCACAGGCCATCCAGGATGCAGATGACTTTCTTACTGATGAAGAAAGGTGGTTTTGTACATCTTGAATGGAGTAAATTATCAGCATTTTTATTTTAAGTAATTTTATACCTAAGAAAGATTCTGTTCCTATGGTTATGCTTTTCATGTCCTTTCAATTTACACATTTAAGTTTTCCTATGGGAAGTTTTGTCTTGTGCATCTGAGATTGTAAAAAGCTATATGTTAATGCTTTCCAAGCATTTGGTTCATAATTAATCCATTCTGTAAATAGAACGGTGTGTTGTCTTGTTCAGGTTATTGAATGTCTTGTTTTCTGGTAAAGATTGTAATTATTCAAAATGTTTGTTCTGCAGGTTGAAGCCAACTTGGAGTACATTCTTTTATTGCTGTTTTAAGGAGAATAATAATATGGTTGTCCAAAATAAGTATTTACTGTGTTTGTGGTATTTAAATAAAAAGTGCATTTGCTTTTCATACCAGTCCTGGGTGTTCTTGTTAATTTTACAAAATTTCTTTTGCACAAGTACTTCTTTTTTCTGGCAACCACAGCTACCAGTTTTGTTTTGTTTTTTTACCGTAAATGTTACAGGATTTTATTTTATTTGATTACAGTGCAGGTCTTTAGTTGAAGTGGAATTCAATTCTTATCAAACCATCTTGAGAGATGCATTGAGGGATTGACGTTTTTGCTCATGATAAATACAGACTTAATAAAAAATCTACCTAGATTTTCCTTTCAGAAGTTACTGACAGTAATGTGGGGAAAAGTTACTGTATGTTCCAATCAGTGGAAAATTCAGAAATAGAATATTATTTGACAAATTTAAATGATGATAATGAAATAAATGTACCGAGGAGGGTCTGTGGAAGTTATATTACAGTAGTTGACTGCCGTATAGGATCTTTAAAATGAATCCTAGATATCCATTCAATATGGCAGTGCAATTCACATAGCTATATGAAAGTATGTGTGCATGTGTGTAAGACATGGGCAGAGGGAAACACTGCAGCCGTTAAGTGTACAAGTATCAAAATATCTCCTCAGTATAATGCATTTCCATTTGCTGTATGTACTATAATCAGTCATTAGATCATTAAATACAGTGAGAACACTAGGGGAGAACTACTACTCCATATAGCTCCCTCTTTATCCCAGCAGTAGCACTAGGGAGAGGAAGCGATCCGATCTCGTGCCACAAAACCCCACACATGCTCAGTAGGGTTAAACTATGCAATCGCTATAAAATATCTATTTTTCCCTGATTTAAAAATCTTCACATCAATGAAATATCACTCCCAAAAGCAGCCATGCATTTAGCACAGTGCCCTCTAGTGAAATAACAATAATAATAATAATAATTATTATGATCATTTTATTATTAGTAGTACTAGAACAATAATTATTATTATTATTATTATTATTATTATTATTATTATTATTATTATTATTATTTAGATTTGTGTGTTGTTGTTTTTTTAATGCTGACAATCATCTAAATAAATCACTGCTAGTGTAATTTCAAGGATATAACAAAGAAAGGCTGAGCTTCCATTATGCTCATCTACCTGGAGCATGACAGAGGAAAGAAAAAAGAAGTTTAATAAAAAACATAGAAAAGCTACAGTGCCCTTCAGAATCTGCTTAACTGGTTAAAGGCCAATTTTCGCATTCAAACGCCGAGGACGAAAGACTAAATATTTGACATATCAAACACATCAGAGGGTGTCTGTTGCTGCACCCTCATCAGTTGTCTTAACAAACCCTCATCACGCCCTTTTCACAGGCAAACAAAATGCCAAATCTCTCTTAGCAGGGTTTAATTAGCTGAGTTGTGCTGTTCAGAGAAAGAACTTTAATAAAGATGACTAGGAGAAGCACCCTGCTATAGGACAGATATCTGACAGTAAATTAAGCAGTGTATGCTTCATAGCTGAGGTTTCTGAAGTAGTAGGCACTCCAGAACCTAACATGCTAGTCACACATGAATGCACTGAGTCATACAATTGCAACGTCATGTAATGGAGGCGAAGACGGATGCAAGTGCAGATTAAAGTTTAATGAAACAAATTAAACATAAAACAAGAACTATGAACATGTGGCAGAGACAAGAAACCGGGGGAGCAACGTCAACCACAAAGCTAGAGGTGGAAGCGATGCGAGGCCAGAGTGGGAGCGATGCTCTCCGTGAGGCCAGAGAGGGAAGCGATGCTCTCCGTGAAGCATGAAGGGGAGCAATGTCCTCCATGGAGTATGAAGGGGGAGCAACATGCTGCGCAAAGCAGAGAAACGAAGTGACATCTTCAGTGGAACATTCAGGAAGAATGATCTCCTCGGTAAAGCAGGTAGGCAGAGCGACGTTGTTACCCAAGCAGGAAGGAGGAGCGACGTCCTCAACAGAGTAGGAAAATGGAGTGACGTCCAAAGAGAAGCCTGGCATAGTGACGTCCAAGATGGAGCAGGGAGCTCTTGGCCAAAATGAGAGACAGAGCAACCTCCTCAGCTGAACAGGCAGGCTGAGCGACTTTCTCCATTGACTCAGAAGGCTGAGTGAAATCAGGCAGTAGGGGAGGGAGGGTGGGGAAAGATCTTATGCTTTTAGTCATTCTTCTGTGGCCCTGATCCAAGACTCCCTCCCCTCTGGGATTCCAAGATTATCTATTGGGTGGAGAAAAAATCTGCTGCATCCAATTTTGACATGTTACTTTCTGTCATGTAATGGAGGCGAAGACGGATTCAAGCGCAGACTAAAGTTAAATGAAAAAAACTAAATATAAAACAAGAACTATGAGCATGTAGCAGAGATGACACATCCATGAGAAAATAACAAAAGACCAGAAAGCAAAACATGACATGGAAAGACAATCAAAGTAACACCCTGTGTGCTGTACAAACTGTGACTTAAATGCCCATGTTAATTACCCAAAACGTGAATCAGGTGAAACCAGTCATGTGACACAGCAGTGGCTGCAGGGAATTGTAGTCCCAAGTTCATTCTGGGATATTCATGACACAACACCTGTTATAATTGTACAGAATGTTAGAACTATGGTTGAACTATAGTAAACATGGTTATTATGGCTAAAAGAGTATAATCATGGTTACTATAACAAAAAAAGTAATGGAAAGAACTTTAAAAAAACAAAAACACGCAAACAAAAAAGGATAAAGTCATTATGAAGTCTGCATCATCAGTCAATTACAATACATCTATAAGTGTGTAGAAATTAATGGGTGCATGTGTTTTTTATCTCACTGCTTTAAATTTTTTATTACACCAGCATTTATAAGGGTGATAAGATGTGTGTAATGGACACCCAATGATCTACAGGCTACCCTTGAAGAGCTATTAAATGGAGTCATGATTTTAATTAGATATTTCATTATGTACACTATATGGTCAAATATATGGACACCTGACCACCACACCATATGTGTTTGTTGAACATCCCATTCCAGACTCAGTCCCCTCTTTGCTGTTATAATAACCTCCACTGTTCTAGAAAGGATTTCCACTACATTTTACAGCATGGCTGTGGGGATTTGTACTCATTAAGCTCACTGTTAGTGAGGTTAGGCCCTGATGTTGGATGAGGAGGCCTGGGGCTCAGTCGGTGTCTCAATTCATCACAAAAGTGTTCAATGAGGTTGAGGTCAGGGCTCTGTGAAAGCCACAATTTTTGTTCCACTACAAACTTGGCAAACCATGTATGTGTTCATTGAGCTAGCTTTGTGCACGGCGGCATTGTCATGCTGGAGCATGTTTGGGCCCCTTAGTTCTAGTGAAGGGAAATTGTACAATCATCAGTAAGACTATTCAATTGTGTGCTTCCAACTTTGTGGAAACAGTTTGGGGAAGGTCCATATGGGTGTGATCGTAAGGTGCCCAAAAATATTTGTCCATATAGTGTACATTTAAGTTTACAGCATTTTCTGAGTAGGGTTATAGCTGACCCACAAAATGTTACAATTGTGCCACTTTTGCCTGTGAAGCATGGGAGTCTTTTTGGTTTCAGTGAAAATGTACTGACAGTATGGAAAATTTGCAGTTGATAAAGGAAGCAAACATGCATATGTATGATGTTACTGTATGTAGGAATTATGAAGTCTGTCATTTAAATGATCACAGAGTAGATTAACTCAAAACAAAAAAATGTAAATTGTACAGGCCCTCCTATACTATATTTCTTTAATTACAAAGTAATATCATTAAAAGAAATAAGTAATAGAGCATGTATGCAAAGATTTGATTGAGATTTAAATGCAGTCATCTCTACTTCTTTGTGACTAATAACAAATTAGGTGGTCTTCACACTGGGCACGTTTGCTGTGGTCAGTGCGATTGTTCCCCATGTTTCAGACTCATTTGATACTATCAAATATTGTTGCATTTGCATTCATCACAAACGCGCATGGAGAACACGTGATTCACCACGTATATATACACTCAGCAAAAAATTAACCGTCCTCTCACAATCAACTGCTTTTATTTCCAGCAAATTTCTCAGGTTGTGTAAATATTTGTATCAACATGAAAAGACAACAGACAAAAGACAACAACTAAGACATAAACTGAACAAGTTTCACAGACATTTGACGAACAGAAATGGAATAATGAGTCCCTGAACAAAGTGGGGGGTCACTCTCAAAAGTAACAGTCGGTATGTGGTGTGGCCTCCAACTGCTTTAAGTACTACAGTGCATCTCATCCTCATGGACTGCACCAGATTTGTCAGTTCTTGCTGTGAGATGTTTCCCCACTCTTCCACCAAGGCATTTGCAAGTTCAGGATCATGTCTCGGGGGGGGTACACATGGTTACATGCACATTACATCGTCAACTTCAAGGACAATCAGCTGTCCTTCCTGTATCCCTGTAGCAACCTCCAAGGCGTCTTACATTACGGACATTGCAGTTTATTGCTCTGGACACATCTGCAGTCCTCATGCCTCCCCACACAGGACTATAGCATGTTCACGCAGGTCTCTTTAGTGTGCTATTATAAAGGTCTCTTTAGTGTGCTGTTATTGTAACTGTGACCTTAATTGCCAACCGATGTAAAATTCAGTCTCCTAAAAAGGGACGTTTCTTCTTTTACTGCGTAAACATGGTGTGTATGTATATGTACATATACATGTACACACACACACACACACACACATATATATATATATATATACATACACATATATATATATATATATATATATATATATATATATATATATATATATATATATATATATATATATATACATACACACACACACACATATTATATATATATATATATATATATATATATATATATAATATGTGTGTGTGTGTGTATGTATATATATATATATATATACATACACATACACACACACACACATATTATATATATATATATATATATATATATATATATATATATATATATATATATATATATATATATATATATATATATATACACACACATATACATACATACATACATACATATACACACACAAACAGTTTAAAAAAAAAAAAAATGTTGCTATTATACACAGCAGAGTGAACGTAAGGCAGCTCACTTCTGTGTCTCACAACGTTCCCCTGCCACTCATGGTACATGTGTGTTATGGAAACTAATGATGTTACCATAGCCTAAAACACATGCGGTTACTTTACTTCCTGAAAAAGTGTGCGCCCAAGTACGAGTTGCGTTCACAATCATGGAAATTGCGGCACTCAGACCATCTTGGGTTCGGTACCGCAGTGCGCGTCGCAGTTCGCATTACACCTTTCACATTACTAAGTTTTCATGCTAACCATGCTCTGTTTTGGACTAAGCTGCCAGTGTGAAAGCCCCCTTAAAGCAATAAATGCTATTTTTCCCCTAATTGTTCCCAAAACAATAAAACATTTAGTGAGTTTTACCCATTTCTTCATAATCATGTATAACAAGAATGGTCAAATAGTGTATGTTAAGGCTAAATAAATAAAAAGTTTGTATCTGTCTTTCTTCTACCCTTTTCATTTATAACTGCCTCCAAGCTCTTTATGAATGTTTTGAGCAGCTTTTGGAGTCTTAAAGTTGTAATACTGATTATATTTGAGGTACAAAAATTTTTTATGGCATATTTAAATGGATGGGTAAGTGACACATAGTATATGGTAGGTTGATCAGTAGAAACAGACCATTATGTGGGTGGTGGTACTAGCACAGCTGTGTATATTCACAGCTGTTTATATTATGTATCCGAGAACATGTTGCAATCTTACAACTGCTTTGTGATGATAATAATAATATAAAACAATAAACAATATAAAATGTTTTTCCCCTAATGCATAATGGCTTCCCCTTTATTTTCCCCATTTTTGTCCAGACAAAATGACTAGAAAAAAAAAAGCTCAACATAATTTAAATGGATGGGTAAAACAACTATTGTTATATTTACTTCTGATGCACTAAACACTTGTAACATGGTAATTACAATCCAATTTGACTACCAGCAGCTGTGGCTGTCACTGAAAATAACTGCAATCAAGCCATCTTCTTTTGTGTCAGACACTGGTGGGAGAGTCAAGAAGACTCTGTGATGTGGATGTTGAATTTCATTGAGAGTGCAGTGCTTAAAAAAAAAAAAGCACCCTTCACCAGAGCCAAGAGGCTTAGCACAAACCTGTTCCAGCACAACAATGCCTCTATGCAAAACGTGAGGTTCATAAAGACATGGTTTGTCAAAGTTGGTGACAAGGAACTTGAGCGGCCTGCAGAGAGCCATGAACTTAGCCTCACTGAACACCTTTGGAATGAATTTGGAGTGATGACTGCATTTTCTGCATTCTAGTGATGACAGGCCTTCTCATCTAACATTAGTGCTTGAGCTCAATAATTCTTTTGTGACTGAATGGCCACAGATCCCCACAGCCATGCTCCAAAATCTAGTGGAAAGACAGACGTGTGGAGGCTGTTAAAGCAGCAAAGGGGGGACCAAGTCCATAGTAAAGACCATTGTTTTCTATCGGGATGTTCAACAAGCACATGTGAGTGTGATGGTTAGGTGCCCACATCATTTTGGCCCTAAAAAATATTGAGCAGGTATTAAAAACCATAATACTAGAACATTTTAGTGCCAAATTGATGCCCGGGGGAAAAGGTACATGTCTAGTTTTATGGTGCCAAAGGCTATAGTATTTGTATAGTAGAAAAGAATCCAATTCTAATGCCATCTCTGAGTCATATGTTAAACCAATTGTTTTTAACTATTGCCAGGACAGAGAAATCAACTCACCTTTGGTGCACAGATAGAAAGGAGAATGTGACAAGCCACTGTCACACCTAACACTTTGAGAACAAAATTAATGTTCATGCAATCTGTTAGATACTCGAAGCATCCATTAGAGGCATACACACAACACAATAGATTAAAATCAAGAAGACTGGTTAGGTCAATATATGCAGGATGGGATGAAATATAAATACACAAATGCAAATTGTGCTATGAGTAAAAGATCAATGAACAGTACAAAAGAAAACATTAATAAAATGTTTTAGAATAATGGCTTTATTCTTTACTATTGTAGTTCTTTCTAGAGGATTGGTTGGTGTGTTGTTATTGGGTTGACATTTGACCGGTAGGATCCTGATTGATAGGAATTCCAGAGATTTTAATCATAGAACGGGAGAGGATCTTATCAGCAGCTCCATGGAGAGCAACGTCACCCAGTCGCTCAATTATACTAATATACCTTGATCCAATTTCGCAAAAAGGCAATTAGCTTGAGTCATAACGGCTACCAGTCAGAGTAAATGAATGCTTTTATGGAATAAACAGACACAAGGCAAATTGAACTGCTGCAGGTGCATCTGGTTTCCAATACCAAGCATTACAATGAGAATCAGTATATTTCACTGAAGCTACTTGTATTCATTTATTGATCTTCTGTGAGTGCTTCAAGTCAGGGTTGTGGTGGATCTGGAGCCTATCCTCGCAACACTGAAATACACCAGTTCATCACATCTAGGGGCAGTTTAGCATAACCAATCCACATATTGCCATGTTTTAAGGCGGTGAGAGGAAACCGGAGAACCTGCAAACAACATGAACATGCAAAACTCAACACGCAGACCAAATTGGCTCAAGATCAAACTGGGTACGCTGGAGATGTGAGTATATAAAACATAATAGCATACAGTGGGCTGAAATAACACGCATTCAGGACTAGACCATGCAGTGGCTCTGAACAAATTGTGCAAACAACACAACAGTGTAAAACAAGATAAATGTGCAAGGCCAGACATTAAAAAGGGCATATGCGACAGAACACAATAAATAAACACGATAGCTGAAGTGTTGAGCACAAGTGTGTGGATCTCTTGATCAGACAAGAGTGTACAAATGGACAAAAGGCCAGGGTTAGCCATTAGCCTAGCATATGTTATAATTTGATTTCAGAGACTCTAGTAAATATGCTATAGCTTGTTTGCTTGTGTGCTCACTGTAAACAGTGTGCCACATACAGATTATGAGCGATTCTGCAGTGGTTTCTGGGTTTGTTCTGTGCAAGTCACACATCAGAAATATTTCATGCACTCAGCTGTTTTCCAGCTCTCGGCCATGACCTTTGTTTGACACCTGTCTGTCTTGTCACGTCAAAGTCGTGTTAAAGGAAGTTGACTACATGTGACCTTGACCAGGTGGGAGTTCAGACATGTTTGTTAGAAAATGTGTGTGTGTGTAAAACTGTATGAAGATTCAATACTAGCAGCCTGCCTCCTACTTTATTCTCAAAATCCATATTTCTTGAGTGCAAAAGTTTGCATACCCTTAGGAAAAGCAAAGTAAAGACGACATTTGGCGAGTTATGTTTCACAGATGTCCCTTCATTATCACAGATAACAAAAATGGTCAAATGGTACATGTTAAGGGAAAAAAATATCAGTACAAAAGATGTCTCTCTCTTTCTGAATGTGATCTAAATTTTCTCTAATAACTTACTAAATATTGAAATATTCTCTAATTATACCCTAACTGATAATTAATAACTGCCTCCAAGCTGCTTTTGGGATCCTATAAGTTGTAATGTTGGTAATATTCAAAGCAAAGTACATTTTCCAGAGGAGAATGCAAAATTTTGAACACCTGCACATTTATGCAACTACTGTACTAAGTCAGCCAATCGTGTCGCAGCACCAGTCCAGTCTAGTTGAACCTATGCCTCATATTCCTGGTCTTGCCTGACAGGAGTGGAACCCGATTAGTTCTTCTGTTGTAACGCATTTGCCTCAAGGTTCAATATGTTGTGCACTGTAAGATGCTTTTCTACTCAGCATGGCTGAAAAGAGTGATTATTTGAGTTAATAGTGTGTTATTTTGAGTACTTGAGTTGGTCTATGCCTCGTTTTTGGAATTACTGTCAAGTATTTAAGTCACTAAAGGCAATGTTGAGCCATATATTCATCTTAGGGTGTACTAACACTAGGACCGGTTGCCTTGTACTGTGCCCCAGCACAATTGTACCCTCTCCCCACTCCTCCCCCGACCTGCTCACCTTACGTTACTTACATTGTTCTTAACGTTCTGGACCTGAGCACACGTTCATCATTAGGATACGATTTTTTATTTTGATGTAAACAGGAAAAAAAGCAATCGTGCAGAGCACAACGGAGTCCATCATTGTAACGTTATTTACATTGTGGCTTCTTTGGAGTCATCCAGGGTGCGGTGACACATGGC
Organism: Ictalurus punctatus; assembly: GCF_001660625.3. Lineage (NCBI taxonomy): Eukaryota > Metazoa > Chordata > Actinopteri > Siluriformes > Ictaluridae > Ictalurus > Ictalurus punctatus. The sequence goes on from NC_030425.2 coordinate 10,613,751, forward strand.
CCTCTCACATGCCTTGATTTATCACTTATGCAGTGCAGCGGTTTTCACTTAATTGTGCTGCACGTATCAGAAGACTTTTACAGAGGCAGCTGATGTTTGCAGTTTTACTTGCTGACTACAATTCCCATTCATCAATAAGGTGAAAACCAGACCCAGTATAAACCCAAATATTCTCAAATGGAATAATCGCATCATTGACGTCACGTACCAAGTTTCGCGCTCGGCCACAGTTAGCGATCACACTAGATGCTTACCATGCCTGAGTCCAACTGAACTGTGCCTGAGCCCACCTCTTCAGCGTAGCATGCCCAGGAACAGTACAGAGCGATGACACTAGTCAAACTGGGCTTTGTGGGTCAAACGTGCTCAGGCATGTACCAGATAACGCCTAGTGTGAGTACACCCTTAGTGTGTAGAGTAAAGCTTAGCCAGATGCTAATTTATTATTCAGTTATTCCGAATAATGAAAAACTCAGTAATTACATTACAATGAATTCAGTAATTTCATTGAACTATAGTGTAGATATAAGAGTAATCAATCATTTTATGTCAATTCTTTTATGAAATTCAATGGTGCATTTTATGCTTTCATATAAGTCAAGTTGGTTTAATTTTATGCTTTTATTATTTCACAGATATATCAACAGGTAAATGTACTCCAAATGTTCTATATAATCAGGACTGTCATTCTAATGGTTCACTGCTTAAATGAAACATTTAAACACATTCATGCATACATTTCTCTTTCTCATGCTCTATATCTCTATCTCTTAAGCAGACACCTGTGTAAACAGATGTTTCACTGTCACGCCATTGGTGGACTTCCAAATATAACAGTCTTTCACGGTTAGTCATGGACAATTAACACATACGCATGGAAAGTAAAGTAGAAAGAGAAAATTGGATTATGGTATTGTACTTTCTGATCTTGCTAAGGTCAAAGTCGTTTGTATTGTCTCTGCAAACTTATTGCCCTCGAAAAAGAAAAACTATTGGAAAAGTCAAGAGTCAATAATTCACTTCGATAAAAGTAATAAAAGCAAAACTTTGGAAGGTTAGAAAAGTCTAAGGTTTAAAGGTGCAGAAAGAGAAGAGAGGAGGAAGAAAAGGTGTGCTGAGGAAAGCAAACACTAATTTAATATGAAGGTCAAGAGGAGGGAAGAGATAACTTCATGATGTTGAAAACATTATATTGTTATCTTCATGCTGTATTCTCTTTCCTCCCCATTATCTTGCATCTGCGAACACGGTTAAATAAAGTGGTAAGTTCCCTGATGACATTGCCTCTGGGCTTAGCTCGGTAGACAATTCTTATCTGCACGCAGCATATCTGATTTCTGTATTGTTGGCCAGCGAGGAAAAAAACAAAAACAAACAGCAGACAAGCCATGAACAGAGGAAAGTGCAACTAGGAAGGGTACTGATGCTGTTCATTAACCTACAGGGTTTTTTAAATATATGTTAGTACTATGGTCTAGTGCTTTTCATTAGTATTAAAGACTCAGCCTACTCAGAAGTAGTGTAGGTGTTAAGCTGTGAGAATGAAACATCTGATCACAGGATTGAGCCTATGCTTGCACTGATTAAGCATGTACATGAAATATAAATAATAATGTATCATCTGCCAATCTAACAACACAAATGATAGAGAGAGAGTCTAGATCTGGTGATCTCATAAAAAGTGTTTTCCTTTCTTAAATATCAGGAGCTATGTTTTCTTGCAATGCTTCACACACACACAGGATGTGAATTGAAGGGGTGGAAAATACTGTAACTGAACTTTGGGATTGTACTTGAGTACTATTTTGAAAGATATATACTTAGTATTATTTAAATTGAGTACTTGAATTGAATACCTACTCAAATAAATTTACAAGAGGAAAAACAAAATATACCTTTTACACTTTGCATTTTCATCTCAAATGCTGAGTTTTTTTTCCCCCCCCTTCTATTTTTCTGTGGGTTTTTTCTGCCATGTTTGCTGGATTTACCAATGATTCATACAGGATGAGATGTGTCCTTTGCTGCCCACGTTAAAAAAATAAATAAATAAAATAATAATAAAAACTTTTGCTCATAAAATGTTTCACCAGATCTAAAGTATAAAAATAAATGTATACTCATTCATTATATAAATAATAATGGTAACACTTTCTCTGAAGGTGATAAGTATATTGACCTCGCATTCTTAACATGTTACAATATATTTATGAGGTATCATATACTGTACATACTATTAAGAAAAGGCATCACAGTTAATAGCTGTGTTTTATAATGCACTAATTAATGAACAGAATGCATTGTAACTGGTGTTTAAAACAATTGACAACAGCAAACAGTGTAATCTACTAAGTGTAAAATCTGAATAATCAATATATAATAGATTATAGATTGTATTTGTCAGCTCTAAGTAAAGTGACATGTTTTAAACATGAATTTGTTTATTAATCCAATACCATTTTGACTTTTATTTCTCATATTTTTGTCAACTTTATTTCTATTTTAATTGGGTGGGTTTTTGCCTCAATACTCATATGTTTTCCACCCATGTTGAATTAATACTACCCCAAAAAAATAAAGACCACAGATTAGCATTACAATATTTTTTTTTACAGTTCTAAACTAACTTGTGTATGTCTTCAACTTTACCACTTTACAATTTTTATTTATTTATTTATTTTAGCTAATATGGTATTTTAAATAGAACGGTCTTAAGTGCCATATGATTCATTTACCACTTGAAGTTTCACTGTTTGTACGGAGTGAATATATGGTGCTAGCATACCTGAACATTAGATAAATAAGTCATTATGAATAAATATCCTCTTATTTGTAGCTTAGCGTCTTTTTTGAACCTTATTTTGATGTTGTTGATCGTTTCTCTTACATCTGTTTTTGCCACAGATAATACAAATACAGTTTCTTTCATTTATATTTATTAAGAGGTAGCTGACCCATCATGGTATAATTCACATTCTATTTTTCTAGGTTTCATGGCTAGTAGAATTTCTAGTTTAATTTTGAGAGGAACTGTCTGCATCTCATAGCTCATCCTTACTGGAATACCACACATCTATTCCAAAGGACTATTAAGATTTGAAGAGGCTCATTGCTTAAAATAGCTCATCCCCTTTAGGCCTAAAAGCTAGGTGGATATGGAGAAAATATGACTATGTTTTGTATTACATGTCAGAGTTCAGTCTGAGCCACTAATAATTAATGCAAATTTAGTAATAATTAAATAAGTTGTGTAGAACATGCAGTGTGGAAACAAAGTGTCATAGAAACCAATTTTCTCTAACAGTTTTCAATACAAATATAACCAGTGAATCAATAGGTTTTTTTCCCTTGTACATGATATTTCATTCATTCATTTATATACATATATAAGAAAAAGTCAGTGTCTTAACTAACTGTTTTAACTTTTGGACTTTCTATCTATGATCAACTGGGGACATGATGTTAACCTAAACTAGACTGAACTGTGCATCTCTATTAAACTGATTCAGAGATGAGTTACATGCTCCTAGTAAGGATTTAATGTAGAGATTGTGCACATCAACATCAAAATTCTGACTTTAGCACATATGGGCTCAAGTAAATTGCAGTGTTAAGACCAGTGCCACTGTCTGACAGTTTAATGTAAAGAAATAAAATATAAAATATTAAGATGTGCTGGATCAAGTGATTTTATATATTTTATAATAATAATGATGGAAGCCAGTCTCAGTGATTAATGTGATAATTACAACTTGGACTATTCATACAGCATGTGTATAAAGGCAGTGTTTGAGATGCTATAGAAAAACCCAGTCTCAGAAGCTTCTACTCAAGAAAAATCTGGCAACTCCAGGGACATGAATGCCACATAGGTAATTTGCATAATCTGAATGGGAAGCCCTGAAAATTGACTTAAGCACTTGCGTAACCAAACTCCAAATACAAAGAACTTTTCCTGTGTAAATATTCATGTAGTAACTTTTGGAGTTTCCAAAAGTCTTTAGACTTTAAATCTCCAATATGGGCCATTGTGTGAAAGAAAAATAAGAAAACTTTTAACAGCCTCTCCTGGCTACTCTACTATTTGCATTAGCCAATTGTTGACACACTGATCATGGTTTTGAGTCTTGACATAGCTGGCCTTTCAGGGCAAAAAAGGAGTGCTGTATTAATCAAAGCCATTTGGAATTATACATAATTAGTCAATCTGGCATACATTAATCAAGTTTGAATTTGTTAGGTGACAAAATTATTATGAGAAATTCAAACAGATAAAAGGTCTGATTTCATTTGAAAATCATCATATCAAGAATTGTGTGGTGTAAGAAAATGTACAGTCGAGTAGCTTTGCCTCTGTACACCACCACGATAGATTTGAAATGAAGCAGTTAAGATGTGATTGAGGTGTAGACTTTAAGCCTTAATTCAAGGGGTTTAACAAAAAAATTGCATTAACTGTTTAAGAATTACACCCATTTTTTACAGTCTTTCCATTTTCACAGGCTCAAAAGTAATTGGACAAACTAACAATTATTAATAAATATAAGGATTATTTTTAATACTTGGATGCAAATCCTTTGCTGCCAATGACTGCCTGAAGTCTAGAACCCATGGACTGTATGTAAGAATGCTAATCCTGCCACTAACCTAGCTTTCATATGCCTTGAATCGTGCAAACATTCATCCATCCATCTTCCGTACCGCTTATCCTACGCAGGGTCATGGGGAACATGAAGCCTATCCCAGCCTATAACAGGGCACAATCACACACCCATTCACGTACTACAGACAATTTGGAAATGCCAATCAGCCTACAACGCATTTCTTTAGACTGGGGGAGTAAACCGGGGTACACAGGGAGAACATGCAAACTCCACGCACACAAGGCGTGTGGGATTTGAACCCTCAACCCTGGAGGTGTGAGGCAAACATGCTGACCACTAAGCCACTCTGCCCCCAATGAAAATATGAATATGAAAAATATGAATTTGCATGTGAGAGTCTATGCTGGTTTATGATCAGTAATAAGCTAGGATACCATGATTACTTTGAAAAAAGTTCTGACCTAATAATATTTAAGTGCTGGTCTTTATGTTCAGCAGATGGTCTTTTTGTTCATCTCCATTCATCGATATTGCAGAAACAGTTTCTTTATAGATAGCCACTGTCCTTTTCTTGATGTAGGCTTTGGCTCTGCAAAGGGCAGAGGGCCATACCCCTGGATGTCATCACTAGTGAGCAGAGATTTTTTTTTCCAATTCTCAAAGCTTTTCCAGAGTTTTGACATTTGACATGAAAGATAAAGATTATTATTTTACAACCAGAAAGTCATGAGAAAAGTTCAAGAATGTCAAGTGTGAGTAGAAAAATTGCAAATGTGACACATGACTCCATCAGTATGTTTAAATCTGAAGTGCACAAGAGTATGAACAGAGATGGTTACATACTATTCTCTGGTGTTGACACTGAGCCGAAAGTCCAGTTCTGCTTATTAGATGGTCACTGTAACACTTCGTTATTAATATTGATTCCCAGCGGAAGAATATTGATTTTCTTACAGTGTTATTGACTGCAGCATACATATACTAATGTTGGAGCACAGCCTTGAGAGAGTGGCTAAAAGCGAACTCAGCAGCCTGGTGCAGGGAACAGAGCTGTGACAACGTGAAATACTCTCATGATTTAAAACAAAAGAGCACTGCAATGGGAGACACACATGACTTTTCTTCATGCATGCTCTCTCTTTTACTGTGCAGATTTTATCCCATAGCTGCCACTGTTGGCTGTCGTGAATGTGCCATTATTGAAATGAGTGTCATACAGTAATAGCTTTGTTCTGTCTGGAGAACAGGACATATTGACATCCCTGTTGTGCCGTTACTCAATTCCCATGGAGTACTCTTGCCAAAAGGGTGCAGGCTGTAGAATATCTTAAAGACGGGTGTAATATTCCACCCAAAGACACAACTATTTATTCAAAGCATTCAATCATAATGTCATGTAGTTTATGGAATACAAGTTCACAAGATATGCTTTCCACAAAGAGGTACAAAAAAAAAATCTAAGTTTTACAAAGGAAGGCTTTTTATCTTCCTATGTAGAAAGTCACAGTGATGGAGCATTTAATCTATTTTGTGTCATAGGTAAGAAACTACTATTCCAGTAAATACTGAAAGGATGTGCTATTCATTGAATCTGCGCATATACATATACAAAAAAACTTATTTCACTGAACCTTTTCTTGTTGCTGGAGTAGTATACTCAAGTGTACAACCTTTGAATTTCGAGAAAGATGCATGAAATGTACCTTTGAAGATTTACCCTAAAAACGATACATGGTCTATTTATGTACCCTTAAAATACTATATGCACATTTCCAGGTCAAAGATACATATTAAAAGTACATAAGAAGTACCAATAGGGGATCGTGCCAGTCAGAAGGAAAGGTAGTCCTTTTTTCTGAGAGTTATAGTTAAACTAATATCTCATTTCCAACAAAAATCCATTAATATATTAGGGTTAATACAAGTCCATTACTCAGATTGATAATGTGTTCTAAACAGATTCAAATACAGATATGAATAGAAGGTGCACTATTTATTTATTTATTTATTTATTTAATATTATGTATTAAAGGGGGGTACGGCTGTGACAAGGAGGAGGGTGCGGCCAGGCTGTGATTACACATGACTGGCACAGTCTAATCAATGGGAGAGAGCGATAAATGAGTGGCTGGAAATGTCAGATGGAGAGAGATGCACGTTTTATGTTTGACCTACTTTTATGTGTTTCTGTTATGTTTGAGTTATGTTTTTATTATTAAACTTTACGTTTATGTTCAGCTGGTTCCCACCTCCTCCTTGCCCGTCTTTGAAGTTTGTTACATTGGTGCCGAAAAAAAAAGTGATAAGTGAGGAAGAACGCTGCTATGGAATCCTCACCACTGGCAGGCATCATCAAATCCCTCACTACTGCAGGAATTTTGTTACGTTGGTGCCAAAAACCGAGAAGGAGGAGGGACGCACTGTCAGGAGAGCCCTCAGCACTGTGGGAGGATCGCATTGCCAAAGAAGTGTGGTGCTGGAGCAGTTAGCAGAGGATGGAGGACCCGGTGCCATCCGGCGGGGAGGTGGAGGTGCGGCTGCCGTCCACCTGAAAAGGGGAGGAGCAATAGATATATGCCAGGAGGACCAGTGCCAGCACCCGCCATCGTGGGGGATCATTTCCCAGCTGGCCAAATGAGGACCAGATGACCGTGTGTCTGGGGACCGGAGAACCAGTTTTTTTTTTTCTTTTCTCCCTCTTCTATCACCCTCATTCTCTGTCTCTACTGCTTGCTCCTTTTCTCTCCCATCTTCCTCCCCTCATCTCTTCTGTCGCTACCAGTATGCGGAGCCAGCCAGCCAAAGGACATACTCGAAAGGGCAGCACTGCTCCTCCCGAGGGGGGTTCGGAGGGCGGTTTGACTGATTGGCCTTTCCAAACTGTATGTAGTGTGTGAATGGGTGTGTGATTGTGCCTGCGATGGGTTCGCACCCCGTCCAGGGTGTCCCCCACCTTGTGCCCCAAGTCCCCTGGGATAGGCTCCAGGCTCCCTGCGACCCTGTGTAGGTTAATCAGTACAGAAAATGGATGGAAGGATTTGTTAACTTATTTATAAAGCTATGCAGAAAGGTTCACAGGGAATCTGGTAGAGACTAGAGTTATGTATCAGGATCTAAGGAAGCTTGTTTCGGCCACATATGAGAAAACTTACGCAAACTTATCTCACACTTTCAACCTTTTATCTCGCAATTGTGAGTTACTGTGACTTTGTGATTCTGATTATTAAGCTATCCTCTACCACTAACAAAGCCACACGAACACTGCAGGAATGCTATCCTGTTCAGCCTAAGATATTCTCCTGGAGTGGACAGTTCCCATCAAAAAGAATCTTTTAAGTAGGTTATTGCTTGTTTACACCCTGCTGGGTTTTTTGTGGTTGGATTATTGTAAAATGGAAGCACTAATTCACAACTGTGTGATATTAATAAGTAATTGCAGAATACAAATGTGTGAAATATTAGCTTGCAGTTGCAAGATGTAAAGTTGCAGTTGTGCAATATTAATTTGCAAGTTGAGAAATTAAAAAAATAAACAATTGCAAAATATAAGCTTAAATCTGCAGAATATTTTCAGATACATTGCAGAAACAAGCTTCCATAGGGATTCTATTCATGCAGACACAAACAAGCGGTCAGATATGAGCTCAAAGACCACACTTATTAACATGATTGTGCAGTGGTTCTTAGTAACTGCCTGTTCTGGGTCACGGTGGTTTAAGTTAAGCTATTAGTTTATTCATATTTTGGGAAACAAAATCAACTACGTTTGTTAGAAACTATGGGATTAAAAAAAAACACAGTGCTATGCACAGTTCTCGAAAATTCACAGAATAAGCTGACAGTGCTGGCATTTATACCTCAGGGTTTTTTCCAGTGTAGTTTTTCAGTGTTACATATACAGTATAAAATCGTACATTTTATGTAAGATAAATCCTTTTAGGTTTAAAACCGAATACACATAAGAATATTTGGTACACTAAACAAATACAGATGACGGCATTGTGTTACATCCTTTTTGCCAATCATTTGTGAACCATGGGATTATGAGCAACATCAATGCAAATTGCAATGTCCTTTTCTTGTTCTTCAGGTCATCAATATTTGGTAAAAGTCACAATCAATTCCACTGGCATCCCACTAACTGAACCCATTGACACCATTTTTGTTACACATGAACTATCTTAGCTCAAGGAACTAAATGACAGTTTTGGAAAGACTGCCACCCTGAGATAATTACTCTTAAATGCTGTATTTAACCAGTCGTCTCTCCTGTTGGGACTCTGATTGGCACCCTACCAGCAAGGTTAATACGGCTTGAGTTGATGATTAGTAGGAAAATGTCTATATAAATTGAATTTGGCACAGGCTCAGAACACATTACCAGCCTCACCAGGATTAGACGATCTTCTCTCAAGAGAGACTTATACAAAATGAGTCGCATTAGCCCAGTATGAAAGCAAGGGATGGTATTTTACATTGGGGTTTCTGGAATGTTATGCGGCATACATGTGACATGCAGCATGTCGTCACACATTCTTGAATCAGAAGTTATCACTTTATTTTCTATAGCAGCAAGGATCGGAATATTTAAATGATTCCTATAACAGCTCATAACAGGGATTTGCATAGTGGGCACTCATAATCTAAGCATAATGATAACATTTATGGAAAGACTTTCAGCAGTACTTAATGGTCCTGCTCCTATAATAGGTATCCCAACAAAAATGACAAACATCACACACTGTCTAATTAGTGAAAAATATATCTGAATACATACATTAAAAGTGAATTAGAACTCAAAATCCTTATTCATGAAAATCTCCTTCAATTTCATTTAAATGAATTTATTGTCACTCTTTAAACTGTTCACATTTCGTTATTTATCAATTTCCTATTTTGCTCATGCACCATTTATTAATTTCCTCACAACTTATATGATATTGAGAGGGATGTGGCTAAATCTATCTAGGTGTTGGATTGGTCCCTTGTGCTTGGATCTAAGATTGAGAGTTAAAAGAGCGATCGAAAATTTGACAGGTTCATGATCACAATGTGCTCTCATCAACATCAACATCCTTTAATTAACGATGGCACCTTAAATATTTTCAGAAATATTCAAACTGGCTCAAAAGGTACTGATGATAAAGTTTCCCTCATAAAGGTATAAATGCACAGGCTGGGATTTTTTATTTATATACATTTTTTTCTGAGACATTGTTCACTTTTTTTTTTTTTTTTTTTACATTTCCTCACAAGTTATTGAGAGAAAATGGTCAAATGTAGCTGCCTTGTATGTGCTTGTTTATCGTGCAACTACTATAAATTTATATGTAGCTTTTAGGATCACTAATGCCAGATTTATTCTAGTTCGGATAGATTTGGGTTGACCTTTAGCTCCAGCGTGCACACAATGGGGGCGAATGTGCAGTAATGTTATGCTTAGTTAGTGATATAAAAATATTACCATTAAATAGGGAGACTGAGAAGTTGAGAAATAGAAAGGGAATGTAAATGACAAATGAAGGAGTAATGTGAAGTTAAGTTGTATATTTATTGTATGGACTGTTTTAGACTTTAGGAAATGCATATAGAAATTATCTTTAAGAAAAAACTTCCTAAATATCCGAAATATTAGAAAATAATGTATATTGTTTTTAACTCAGTCTATAATCAATTTATGTTACATTCTAAACTTATTTATGACTTGTGGTGATTCCATACCTATACCCTCAACCAAATTCCCCTTTAGGCATTGTCTGTCAAAACATTTTTTCACGATGTGACTTTTTATGTACGCAAAAGAGAGAACAGGGTTCAATTATATTTAGGGGCTACTTGTTCATGCTGGTTCAATCTGAAGTTTTCTATCCTAATGATTCCTTTGTGTTTACAGCACATTAATAACACTAAAAATCATCTTCTCCTAAGGGTTCAATTGTAATCTTACACTGTAAGAAATCTCTGTATATTAACAGTTGTATGACTGTATATCTTATCGGAACTTGTGATTCTTGTGGCGTTTTTCTGGTTAATTACATTTTCAGATTGCATTATGGGACCTAGAGCTCTGCTCCGACAACTTCTGGTGGCAGACAAATTTTATCCACCAGTTTCAGCGGTAAGTACTTTTATGGAAAATTTAACACTGCAATTTAACAAAGTGTCGCTTTTATTGCCATTATTAGTTAGTTTGAAATGACATATTGTCTGGGTTGGTCATGTAAAAATCAATTGTGAATTTTCATTGTATATCGCCATCGTTGTTATTAACCAGCACTTGGTTTGGGAGTTTAAAAGATTTATGATTTTTTCATAAGTTTACAAGCTGAGCAGCTTTATAATTTTTAATGTTCCTTGGTTATGTTATTTGGGTGAATATCTGTAAATTTTTTACAATTTTATTGTAAGTAATTTTTAATCTGGGCCGGAGCTTGGAAACGGTTAATGTAAACCCCTCCAACAAAACTTTTTTTGAAACACAAAAAAGTTTGACCTCCAGTCCCACATTGCATGTAAAAGGCAATTATTTTGTGGAAATTTCAAAGAAGTTACAGTTTTCTTGGTATTATATAAGAAGCTAACACGAACAGTTAAAAGTTCATAACTGTTGTCTAGTTTGGTCGGTCAGATGGTGGTGTTAGCTAACATGCTAATGGTGTCCATAAGTGGTGTTTTTTGAGGCTCTTTCTAAATATTTTTTATTTGGGCCATTTGTCATTTGTGTTGGAGTGGGCAATATACTGGTAGACACAATAAACTGGTAGAAATTTGACAACCAGTATAAATTTGGGTTATTTTCTCCATCATTGTTATGCTTACGTGCCATAGTACTGTGTCTTCATGAAAGTTCATCCTTTGCATGTGTTTTTAAGCCTTGCCAATTTAAAATTCCAAGTGATTTTCAACCTTTCAAGTGCAACACGACACGAAAGAGAACATAAGCAAGTAAATAAATTCGCTACTCACGTGCTGTCTACAGACAGTTTTCTGTCCACAAATACCCGAAGTGCGTGTGCAGAAAGCTGCCTGTCACAGCGTTCTTTTTTTATTGCACTTAAACAGTCAAATGCACACAAAGTCATGTCAAAATATCCATCTTGGTGAGTATTCACATAAATGTAGTCAGTGTTAAAGTGAACATAAACAGTTGGGAAAGAAATCGGATGTGTGTCAGTATATTGGATCTGTACATTAGGTCTTAAAGTGACAGCAGCCTAATATACCTGCTGCTATCTGTGTCAATGTGTTAATGTTAATCAATTAACAAAAGAAAAAAAGAAAATCATTCACTGCTTATGACTGAATAACTTTAGTAGCTTTTATAAGGATCAATGTATACTTAACATAGTGAATGCTATGCAGTGTTTTATTTTTACATTTGATTATTTAATCTCTGTATGGCAGCACGTCTCCAAGATGATACCTAGAGCTTTAGAGGGTCCCACCTCCACTGAAACACGGTGGTCTATATTCAAGCCATCCCTGTGTTCTCCTAGTCTAGAAATTCTGTTATCTTTCTCCCTGTCAATCTCTTTTTCACCCTGTCCCTCTCCATCTCTCTTAACAATTCAAGTGTATTGTGTGTATTATGTATATCATGTTAGTGTGTATTAGAAAAAATATTTTCCTTTATTTTACAGCTGTAGAAGTAGCCTCTGGCCAGTGAATCATTAAGGTATCCCCATGTTCTACAAGTTGCAAATTATCTCAATTTCTCTCTCTGTCCCTGTCTGTTCTCTCCCTGTCCCTTGATATAGAAATCTCTTTCTCTCTCCTTGCATCTCTGACACACAAAAAACAACCACAGTGTAATTTTAGTATGTATTAGTAGTAATATTGTTCTTTGTTTTAGAGCTGCTGAAGTAGTGTTTGGCTAGCCTATACTCAAACCACCCTTGTGCACTGCTAGTCTGTGTCCCTGTCTCTTTCTGACCCCAGCTATCTGTCTCCCTGTCTCTCAAACTAGATCCTTCTCTTGCATCTCTGACAAACAACCATATTGCAAGTGTATAATGTTAGAGTAACACTGTTCTTTGTTTTACTGTCATGTAAGTATGGCAGCTTAATCGGTTGTTATTACTGCTCTTTCACCTTGCCTTTTAAAGTGTGCTCTTAGACATAAACCTGGATGAAACTACTAAAAGGACTAAGACTCCATGGCAGTTGGTAGCTGACGGCTGAAAGTTGGTGCTGTTGCCAGATACCCTGCTAGGTAGCTAGCGTCTTCCACCATTTCGTCTACTGATTTTAATTCACTGGTTTCTCAGATTGACTTGAAATTTGTCCACTTTGTTCTCAAATTATTGAAGTTTAATTTATTATAAATCTCGCTGCTAAACTTAATTTAATTGCTTTTAAATCATGTCCCTCTGTCTCTATTTTTCGCCATCTTTGTCTTTCCCTTTTTGACAGTCTCTTTCTTTCTCTGTTCCTCACTCTCTCTTTCTTTTTCCCTCCTTCTGTGATAGTATTTATTCATTCTAATAGTTTTTTTTAAACAGCCATTGAAATCAGTCTGATGGCTGAAGACATGCAATGAGGAATTTACTGCACACTTCTTTTACAAGTGGTAAGGGTTTGTTTTTGTTTTTCTTCAGGATCTTTTTGGCACATTCCAATTGTCTATTTTAAGTCTTGTGTCAGTGATAATCAGTAATATATTTTTCTATTTTGTTTACAGTCTTCATCTTACCTGCAGACAAGAAGCAAATCCGCCCCCTCATCCTTGCCACTATGTAGAATCTTTCTTCCCTTGAAAATTTTCCAATAATTTAATCAGTGGATGTAATTTTTTTGTTTGTAATGTTGAGAGAGACTGTAATGAATTAGCAAACTTTGAACACTTTACAGATAAGAAACTTTTCCCTTTGGGACATATGTTTTTGTTCTTAGTTTAGTATTTTTATGGAATTGTGAAAGAACTATAAGTTAATAAAAAAATCTATTTTTATCACAGAAGATTTGTTAGAATTTTTTAAAGAAGAGTTATCACTGTAGGTACAGAAAACAGTTAAATGTTTATTGCTGTAGGTATAATATCGAACAAAAACTGTCTTTTTTATTTACTGTAGGTAATCCATCAATTAACAAAAAATGTCCATTTTTTAATTATAGGACAAAGTCCGGGTAATGAGTTACCAGTATATTTTCTGTTATTTTACGGATTTATTTAACATTTGCAGTTTTTGTACAGTAGGTATACCATTAAATAACAGGAAGTGTCCTGTTTTTTTGTTTGTTTGTTTTGTTTTTTTTACTATAGTTAGACTATTAAATAACAAAAATGTCCTGTTTTTTTTTTTTTTTTTTTTTTACTGTGGGTTCACTGTCAATTAACAGAAAATTTCCATTTTTTAATTATGGGTTATGATTCTTGGATAAATTGCATCTGTATTACTTCATCTCTTAAACTGTAATAATAAAAAAAAATCTAAACTGTACAGAAATAAATATCTTTTAACTTTTTTGCCCACACGTCACTAGAACTAATCTATGTTGCACACTTAAAGGATGGGACTGTCCACAGCATGCAGGGTTGCTAATATGGTTATGTGACACTCTGCACTACACACTGTTAGCCTGGGCAGCCTATTTTATGGTTGTTGCACACAACAGATAGAGTTATTGTGCTGCAAAAGTTAAGCCTATCAATTCAAAAGCAAGACATGTTTGCAGATAGGGATTCATATCAGGTACAAACAGGAAAGCTTGCTAAATGTTGCATGTTATTAGATCACAGTGCTGCTCTGTCCTTAAATCAGGTTGGTCAGAATTTGTTGAATAATTTAACAACAACAACAACAACAACAACAACAATCCATCCATCCATCCATCCATCCTCTACCGCTTATCCTTTTCAGGGTCGCAGGGAACCTGGAGCCTATCCCAGGGAGCATTGGGCACAAGGCGGGGTACACCCTGGACAGGGTGCCAATCCATCACAGGGCACACAATCACACACCCATTCATACACTACAGACACTTTAGACATGCCAAATCAGCCTACCATGCATGTCTTTGGACTGGGGGAGGAAACCAGAGTACCAGGAGGAAACCCCCGCAGCACGGGAATCGAACCCCAACCCTGGCAGTGTGAGGCGAACGTGCTAACCATTATTATTATTATTATTATTATTATTATTATTGTTATTATTATTATTATTATTATTATTATTATGTAACAGCAGCTTTGGTAGACGTTCTGGCTGTAATTCAGATTGCACGGGCTCATTCCAATATGTTGTTTTTATAGCAACAGCACATTCAGAAATCTGTATAATCACTGATAGGGTGATGTGTTCTGTTAGGAGAAATGGGAGGAGACTTTAGTGTCGGCGCTTTGTAACAGTCAGTAAGTTTCCTGCCATAGGGGGTTTCTCAGGACTTTCCACTTTATGGTTTCCCTGTAACATGACAAGCTGTGCTTTTCCTGTCATACTGTATTTACTTCAAGAGAGAAAAAAAGGTGAGGTTGGTGATGGAACGAATGTTTATAGCCCCTGTAATGTAAATGATAACAGGAATTAACTAGTCTTGTAGCGGTTTCCCAACATTAGACGTAAAAATAAATGGTTAAAAAAACATGACGTTTCATTTGTACATAAATAAACTGTAATCGTTGGTGGTGTAAAAAACACGTTCTTATAGGCAAATACTCCAATCTGTGGCCACCCCCATTGTGGATAATTTTCATGAATAACTGTGCTTTATTCTGTACGGAAAGTGTTCAATTAAAGGCGCGTTTGTAAAGCAGATTTAGAAACAGAATGAGCTATGATGATTAATATCCATGGGTGTCTTGCAAGTAATAATTTTGAGCAGATCAGTTATACCTTCTTATTGCTTCCTGAACATTAAATTCTTCCACCTGCAATATAAATGCTTCTACTTTGACCCCTGAACACGAACAATCCAGCTTCGTCATGCAGAATTAATCACCATGTTTCTGTGACGTCACAGCAGCTGAGTCTTGCCCTATATACGTAGCAACAGTCTGTCCTATCATTCTGCCATTAACTTTAACAGCAGGGCTGGTCATTAGACAGGATGAACTGCACACCAAGGGCCCCATAACTGTCTCATCCATGGGACAGGCTCATGGCTCAGAGACCCCAGCATGGCTGCGTCGAACAGAATATGCCATCAGGCTCAGGTCTGCATTGGCTGCTTCATAGAGTCCTCCCACTGTGAACTCCCTAGTCTGACCTTGAGATCCAGTATTTAAACGGCACAGGATGAAGAATGCTAACCAGGCCCACACTGTATCAATTACAACCCCCTAATTAAGAGTGAGTGTCTGCAGGAGATAAAGAATACCATTAGAGGGGGAAAACAGTGGGAAACAAGCTTTTTTCTTCTAGGGATTTTGGACTAATCTCATTTTGCTGGAACTGTTTTTCACCCGTGTATTCTTTGAAGTGTAAATGCTAAGAAATAAATATATATGTGTGTCAAAGAAACCCCTGCAGAAGAGGCACTATGTGAAGAAACAATAGAACAGGAAATAGGGCTTCTGTATTTCTGTAAATTAGTCCGTTAAATTGTAGTATTCATGTGTTATTGTGGTTGGATACAAATTTGCCAGGATTCACCACCCAATCAAGACAAGTAGCTGTTGGTAGGTTTTCATTATGGCCCATGTCAGATTAAATGTTTACTTCTAACTTTGACACTTTTTGTCTACTGACTGAGGATCTGTTGAGAAAATAAGCTGAGAAAAGCTGGAGCAAACCAAAGTAGAACTGAAGTGTGCTGAATTAGTTCTAATGAGGTTATTAGCATGTGCATTGAACCAGTTAGGGGAAGATCTTCAAAGCCTTTTCCAATCTCCATCCAAGCATCTCAGACAGGTTGGAGAGGCCTCAGCTTAATGTACAAGATGAGATTTAGTTCTATCTTGAGACACGGTCTCATTTCACCAACACTCTTTTACTCTAGAGCCCTCCTTCACACTATATTGCGACCCACAAGTGCCCACAATAGATTGTACCATTTCCGACAACAGATTGTACCAATCTGTCTGCTTTGCTCACAGAGTAAATAATGCAATTATCTTTGTAAATATTTCTATTTCCGCAAGCTACATTTGGGAATACCAGGTCGTCAAAGGCACGCTTTGAGTTAGTGATCAAAATATTTTGCCTTTGCAGCCTTTGCCCATTGTTTTTTTGGTCCAGTTTCTCCAAAAGGACCTGAGCAGTTCTGTTGGCACTGCTGCCTGAAAAATAAATGTGCCAAAATAAATAATGAATCAGCAATACCAAAAAGACTTTTGCAGGAGTAAGACTGTCTCAGTTGAGCGGAAATTGAATGGCGAGTTATCTTTCTGACACAAATACACATGCTTTCCATAATCCCTGGCTCTAAAACAATGTCGAGCCACTTGAGGCTTGTCTGCATTTAATTTTAACTGTAGTACCTAGTAGCAAGCATCTGCACTGCTGGGGATAGGCTGTGATGTACTTTGGCTGCAGGACTGTCTTTGTCAGAAGCTAGAAGGTCCCACAGAGCCTGTCCTCATACAAAAGCTGCATCTGTTTCATAGGGATGAATGGCTTCCTTTGGCATGCCAGAATGCCCTTGAAGCTACTGCCACTATGCTACGTTTTTTCAACCTCAAAGTTCCGGTTTGGGGCGATGATTTATGAGCTAATTAATTGTATTCGATTTAGTTGGTTTCAAAATGCACAACCCCAAAAAGTTGGGACACTGTATAAATTAAAAAAAAAAAAAAACAGAATGCAATGATTTGCAAATCTCATGAACCCATATGTTATTCAAAATAGAACATATCAAATGTTTAAACTGAGTAAAATGTACTGTTTTTAAAAAATAAGAATTTTTAATTTGAACACATCCCAAAAAAGTTGGGAAGGAGCAACAAAAGGCTGGAAAAAGTAAGTCCTACAAAAAAGAAACAGCTGGAGGAACATTTTGCAACTAATTAGGTTAATTGGCAACGGCTCAGTAACATGATTGGGTATGAAAAGTGTATCATCAAGAGGCAGAGTCTCTCAGACGTAAAGATGGGATGGAATAGAGATATGTACAGATGTTTGTGTCTTGTTATTATGACTCCTACATTCTACTCAAAGGTTCTTATCTGAATTTGGGACAATATTGCTAATTAGGAGCTAAATCTGTTTGAGGAGTTCAAACTCATACACCCTCAACATCTTGGTCAAATTCTATATGATACAGTTGGCAACTCAGAGTTGGAGTTATGCATACATAGAGAAGACTTAAAACTGCAGGGTAGAGATGGC
The DNA here is from genome assembly GCF_001660625.3 of Ictalurus punctatus. NCBI lineage: Eukaryota > Metazoa > Chordata > Actinopteri > Siluriformes > Ictaluridae > Ictalurus > Ictalurus punctatus. The sequence goes on from NC_030425.2 coordinate 10,631,620, forward strand.
CTAAAAATAAAGGCATGTCTCGGTTATTCGCAGTTCTGATCTTGGAACCCTAAGCTTAATTTAGTTGCTCAGTATTAGCTCGAGCTAGTAAAAACTGAGGGGCTGACTGTTCCTCAGTGTGGAATGAACTTCCAACCTCAATTCTGTCATATCTTTAAAAAAAAAATTTAAAAAATAAAAACGGGCTAAAGACCCACCTCTTCTATGAACACTTAACTAACCTCTAACTGAATTTAGTATCTTGTGGCTTTATTAAGATGTGTGCACATTTAACTGTCAGAGCATGATCTAAAAAATTCAAATGCAAACTAATATCCCAGAAATCTCAGAGGCATTAACTACATGCAGGTAATTTGCACAATCTAAATGAAGAACTCAGAAAATCAACATAAGCAGCTGCGTAACACGAGTCTGAATACTTGAAGTTTCCCTGCGTAAACATGGATTTTGTTAACCAACTGTAGTGAATATATTAAGAATTTTTCTGACCTTTTTATTGCCTGGATCTTTTCTGCAGTTATGTCTTGCATAACCTTTTCCAGCATATCTGTGCTTGCGGTGGGCGTGGTCGGCTGCTCCTCAGTTCGCTTAGCATGTAGACCAATGAGCAGTCCCAGGAAGAAGGCTCCTGTCCCAAGCATCAGGTACTTGACAATGCAGGTAGCACTCATCTTGTGTGCCTTGGGAACGGTCCCGCTGTATTGCAAGTAGTTGGGATCCTCTTGTAGTCGCTCAAACCGTCCATGGGGGGAAACAGAGGGCTGGATGAACTCTTGGTCTGGATTAATTTCACTAGTAGATGAGTTGCCTAAAGTTTGTGAGTCTGCATACTCTAGTTGTAAGTTGTCCATCCCGGGTTCTTCCAACTCCTTTTCCATCTCCCACTCTAGATCAAGAGTGGCTAGCTGATCCTCACATTCCAGGACCTGAAGGTGCATGGAGCTACCATGACTGGCATGTGCTTTCGTGTATGCCATGTCTTCACCTACACACACACACACACACACACACACACACATTAATATGGCATTAATTTACAACAAATAGGGAAAAATAAGGACATAAGAAAACACCTCATAAGAAGAATAATTTAGCTTGCCATCATTTTGTAAATTCTAGTTTTTCACTGTTTAGATATCCAATGTGTCTCAGTGTTCTAACTATACCAAGCATTCTCATGGGAGCCAGGAAGGGCACCAGTGGTTCACTGCTGCTGCTAAAAAAGATCATTAAGGGTGACGACTTCCTGGGATCAAATTCATAAAAAAAGGAGACCAGTGTCAAAGTACTCCATTAAATTTAACTATCCCTTTTAAAGTGATCACCATCAAACCCAAACCAGCCCAATCGATAATAACAAAATTGCAAAAGTGCCCAGAAATTTCACAGTGGACAAAGGCTATTACTCATTTAAATTCAGCTACAAAGGAGACCAGTGAATGAAAATGTGCTGCTTGAAAAGCTCAGACTCAGGCAAAGTAGAAAACATCGAAGGAACGGTTTAGATCGAACTGCAACACGTAAATAAAACATTTAAGTGAGGTCAGGAGTAAAATTTGACCTGATAAAAGTAACTGGAAAACATTACTATTGCACACAAACACAGAAAAAGCACATAGAATAATTTCTTATCGCATTTTATGCATTTCCAACATGTTTTCTAGGTTTTTGTTCTTTGTTCTTTTATTTAAACCATTAAACATAGACCAAAATGTCCTCAGTGCTGGTCAATATGTGATTTTATGAATGAGGTGCCATTTGTGTCCCAAATATGAAATATTGTATATGTACAGTAAATATAAAAGACATTTAAAACACAGGTAGTAATGGTATACTCACTCTCCCCTGTCAGAGAGCATGGCCAATTTGCGCTCCCTTGGCTCCTGGCCATAGATGGGTGTGGCATCATAAGGATTCAAACTCTCAATCTCCTCATGATAGGATGAATGATTATCTATTGCACCATTTGGGAGCCCCGAGTTATAAAGGTTAAATCGCACCCCAATCACAGTAATCGCATACACTCAAACACAGCCATGTTATTTCTATAGCACCATGTATATGGACTGTAATGAACAATAAAGTGAACTGAAATTGATTCACAGTACACTATATGGCCAAAAGTATGTGGACACTTGACCATCACACTCATACATGGACCTTCCCTAAAATGTTGCCACAAAATTGGACGCACACAGTTGTATAGGGTGTCTTAAGTAGTATAAAGATTTCCCTTCACTGGAACTTCAGGTGAACGGCAGTGACTACTCCGTCCTCCCCGGCACCGCGTCCCTCCTCCTTCCTGGGTTTCGGCACCAATGTAACAAACTTTCAACGATGGGCAAGGAGGAGGCGGTAGTGCTGAAGCGGTTGCCAAGAAGGACGGAGGAGTCACTGCTTTCCAACTGCTGCCGTATGCCTGAAAAGGTTCAGTGCCATCGCCCGGCATCATGAGGGATTGCTTCCCAGATTGCCGAGGACCAGATGACAGTGTGTCTGGGGACCGGAGAACCAGTTTTCCTTCTCTTTCTCCTCTCTTTCCCTCTTGCTCTCTCTCCTGCTTGCTCCTTCTCTTTCCCCTCTCCCTCCACTCATCTCTCCTCTCACTCAAAGGATGCAGGGCCAGTCAGCCGAAGGGGGGTGGGAGGGCTTGCGTCAGGCTGGGGGCATGAATCCAGCCCGGAGGAGTGTGACGAGGAGGAGGGAGGGGTGCACGCGTGGCACCGAGGTGTCTAATCAGCGGGAGAAAGAGATAAGGAACAGCTGGAGATGCCAGAGGGAGGGAGAGGGAGAGGGAGAGAGAGAGAGAGAGAGAGAGAGAGAGAGAGAGAGAGAGACGCGTGTTTTTGTGTTTGAGTTACGTTTGTGTTATTTTTACGTTCTGTTTATTATTAAGGTTTTACGTTTGTGTTCAGCCGGTTCCGACGCCTCCTTGTTATAGTCAGGGGTTATGGAGAAAATCAGGATTTACATATATACTAACTCTTCAGTGAACATTGCAGTTTAAATCTAGAAGGAACAGACTGCACTAAGAAATAGGAAAATTAAATTTCTTCCCTGTTTGCAGAATCAGCCCAGACAACCAAGGGCAAGAGGTCGTAAAATTGCTGTGGTATGCAATTTAATGAACATGAGAAAAATACCAAGAATTAGTGAATGAGATAAGATGTGTGATGGGAAGATGATGATGGTGAAGATGATAGGAGGCAGCAGTTATGTTAAAATATGATAATCAGTGTATTCTGTCGTCCAATAGGATGTTGGTTTCTTTGTATTTTACTAAAGGACTATAAATAATGATGAAATGAATAATTCATGAATTTAACCATTTATACCACAAACTTCTGTCTCATAGCACTGTGAGATAAAATACATTTGGTAAGGTACGAGTGGCTATCAGGGCTCGTGAGCAATTGCTGACTGAATTAGATATTTACTTAAGCACATTCAAGTGTAGGTATTGAATTCTTATTTTGCATGTGAATTTCCACAAAAAATGTCCACAAACTTCTGGCTGTATAGTGTATGTAGTAAAAAAAAATAAATAAATAAATAAATAAAACATTGGCATAATGACAAGCAGTTTTTCATAGACTGCTTAAGTTGTTGAGAGTCTAAAGCACAGGGAGATGACAATGAGCTACTGAGCAGGTTTGTATGGCTCAGAAACCTTTCTTCAATTTGGATGCGAATGCAGAGAAGAGATCCTCATTCGCCCCTTGACCCCTGCTACGATATGGGTTGTCAAACATTTTGGGTAGAATTGACCCTCCTCTCCTCATCTCCTCCCTGCTTTCCTCTTCTTTCCACTCTTTTCCTGTCCTCTTCTCTCCATCATTCGCTCAGGTGGCAATGGAGCTCGGCTCTCTTCTTCACAAAATGACAGCTGACATTCAATCACCAGAAATGTCAGCAATTTAACGCTTCTCAGCACCACAACAGAGCCATCAATTAAAGGCCAATGGAATGTACCATCTTTGACTTTTCCCCCGAGATTGATTTGACAGTGACACTAAAATGGAATGCCGCTGGAGTGCACACACTATGCACATTCAAGCTGGCCTAAATCAATTTTCCAAACCATCCAAAGGACAGATTTGAGGAGCAATTTATTCATACAGCATTTTCCACTGGGCTACATTATGTTAGATTGGATTTGAGGAATGTTATTTTTATTTTTTATCCTTGTTCTTGTGATTGACACATACAAGATCCAGACAAGAAATGCTTCATATTTTTTGTGCATTTTATGCTCACCTTCATCAATATTGATAAAACTTCTCCTTGCATAAATGTAGCTGAAATTGGTCGAGACAGGCAGAGTATCCAGTGTCACTCCCAGAAGGAGAACGCTGGAGTGTTGCTTGTGGCAGATAAGACAACATGTCATGAGTAGCATGACTAACGACATCTATCAGGAAATGAATCCAAGCCCAAGCCAAAACAGGTCTCAGACAACACTAAACTTAACTCCTCACTACAATGCAGCTCAATAAACCGCACACACTACAAAACTGTCACAACATCAAAAGGCCATGACTCAGTAGATCTCTCAATAAAAAACACTCCAGATATTGGAGAAAGACAGGATATTGCAGGGAAGAATGTGGAACACTCAACAAAACATATGCCCTTCACCAGTCCACATTAAAGGAAAAATACAATCAGAAAACTTTCTCTCAGATGTCATTTCATGTCATACAATGTTCATTCAGTCCAATTTACTTAATATATACTTTAGACCAACCAGCAAACAAATATATGCAGCTGCACATGCACATTAGACAAATTAAAGACTGGTTTATATTTCTTTATTCATGTGCATACTCAGGCAGAGAGGGGGGTTATGGGTAAGCATGCTAACACACAGTCCTCCTAAAAGCTAAAGTATCTATAGTGTTGTTCCTCATCAAGCCTTCACTGAACTCTGTTAGGTTGTGGCATGGAGGTGTGCCATCTTGCATACTGGAAATGTTATGAGACATTTTGACTTTTCTTCTGTGGGCTTTATCAAGGGTTTCAGAGTGATCAAAAACCACCTGCATAGCATGCTGTTAGGTGTAGAGAAATATATCCCAATATTAGTGGAGGGCACTGTACATGTACACTTTATCAGTTCGTTAGTCCTTCAATTGAGCAATATGAGCATTCCCGTATAAGAGGGAATATGAAATACTAACCTGGGTGTACACAAATCTATGCTCATTTCTAGAGGACTCTGTTGAATAAGGAAATATTACTCTGAAACTTGATGAAGGCCTTAATGGCTGAAACAGGTAGGCATGTGTTTTAACTGATTATCCTTCTGAGTGCCTCATAGTTCTTCAATAATACTCAATTAGTAGGAGTCCAAAACTGAAGCGGAGAGTCCACCAGAGTGGACCTCGAAATTTGAATGACCTGGAGAGATTCTGTATGGAAGAATGATGTAAGATCCCTTGACATGTATTCTCCAACCTCACCTGGCATTAACAAACCTTTTCAGAACCATTTTTTAAAAAAAAATTTTTTTGCAAAGGTCAATGCAAAACCTTTAAAATAAAATAGTAATTGTGGCATGTGCGAAGGTTCAAATACCCTTCCAGCTGTAAAGTCTAAGAACCGTTCTACTATGTAGCACTGCTTGCACAAACATGATCTGCATGGGAAAGTCATCATAAGGAAACTTTATCTGCCACCTCAGCACAAAAGTGAACATCTGATGCAAAACCATATATTGATAAGCCAGATGAGGATGAAATAAAAATGGATACAATCACCAAAAGGTATAATTGGAAATTAAAAAAGGAGCAGCATTTGATGAAAAGAACAGCTTGCCAAATGTTAAGCATCAGGGTGGATTGCACAGGTAAGCAGGAAACATTGCACAGGTAGATGCAAGAATGAATTCCAGTCAATATCAACAAATTCTGGACGCAAATGTGACACAGTCATTCAAGTAACTGAAGTTGAAAAGAAATCGGCTTTTACAATGAGACAGTGTTCCAAAATATACATGAAAACCCACCATGAACCACTTTAAGAAATGTAAGCGGGAGCTTTTGGAAAGGTGACCAGTGTTCCGTGACTTGAACATCATTAAAAATCTGTGAGTAGGTCTTAACCATGCTGTACATGGAAGACAGCACGAATATCTCCAAATTAGAAGTGTTCCACATTGAAGAGCGTGTGAATAATAAATAATAGGAATAGAAAGACTCCTAGCTTGCTACAAAAAAGCATTTTTGCTTTTTTGCACATGCCACAATTATTTTTTCCTTTTTTTTTTTTAATTCATCAAATGTAAAGTGATTGCATTAATATTTGCAGAAAATGTTTTATTTATTTGCTGCAGAGGTTGTGATTACTTCTCTTCACATGAAAAAAATCAACAAAATACTGTATGTTATTTAGCTGGGGTGCCCAGTTTCTTTTGCATATACAGTAACTACAGTATATGTCATTTAGTGTGCACAAATCTGTGTTTGTTTCAGGGCCTAGATGTTTCAAAGTCCTTAATGCGGACAATGTAAAAACAGATGCCAGTCATTATAGCTGTAACAAAGATTTGCAATCTGCAGCTCAGAACAGAAGTTCTCTAGCAAGAAGTACAAGAACTGCACTTTTCTCCACCACTGTAAAGAAAAAGCTAACTGAGATTTCACAAAAAGACACATTTGGTTTATCAAATTATAATTGCTCATTGATACAAAGTGCAAATAATTCTCTGGCCTTCCAAGAAGGAAAAACTCCACTCTGTAATGTAGCACAGACAAGAATAAAAGAATAAGTTGCAGTTTCTAAAATCTTCATTCGCATCACACAATGTGCGCCCGAAGCCAGATGAACATGCCTATTCTCCTAGATTCTGTAGTCACTGTGCAGTGTATCCATAGAGCAAATGTGTCTTCTTAAATGGAATATAAAAATCAATCGCATGCTATAATTTTGAATATTCTTAAAAAACACGACAGCTGAGACAGCCATCAAAAATAAGCCTTCCTGCAAAGCAATACCATTCGTTAACGAGAGAATAAAGCACTGATGTGGGTCCTTTTTCAAATTCTTGGAACAGATGTAAGAAATACATGTTCATCCTGCTTATTAGAAGTCAGGTTTCACAAACGGGCTTCATTTGAGCATTCTACTCAATATGTAAAAGCATTAGCAGCACAATAGAGATAAATCAGCTTCAAAAGACGAATCACCTGTTGCTGAGACGGATCAAGCGGAGCAACCGATCAATGACCTGCATCCATTACGTTCAGTTAGACGAGAAAGAACCGGACAAAGAGTTAGAGCAAACAATCCTTTTCAACAGCTCTAAAGCGGGATCAGGGTTATTGGGACCATTTATCAAGCTAAACTGCGATGAGAGATATTGCGCCCATTTGTACTGGCTGAAACAGAGGATCTGACACGTTAGATAAAAAGACAGACATCACAGCTTGGATAAACAAAAAGATCAATGCCTTCATATGATTATATTTAGGATTAGACTAAAATTTATTTATTACAAAATCACTGTGAAAATGTGTGGAAGTGATGGCTAAAGCTGAACACACATAACTATAGTGTTTTGTTTTCTTTTTCCAATACTTTCTCCCATAGGAGAGTAAATCTAACACTGAATAGCTGTCTGGGTGAAAGATACAGTAAGTGTTTGTTGATTTGCTCCCTCAGTGCCAAGAAAGAATTCGGTAAGACTATGTATGTGTGTGCCATCAGATTTCAATCGGAAACATAACATGCTTTGTTGACAACGTAATCAGGATGGACAGAAAGAGAGCGTTTGCCTGCCATCAGACATCCCTTAACTGTGTAAACGGCTGGAACACCAATGCAACTCTGATTTGAGTGAACTCTGGAGACTCATCAGTCAACTTGCAGACCACTCAATGGGAACATCAGAGACACTGATATGCTTATATAGCAATCTGCTGGTATTTGTTTGTTGTGCAATTGTGCTTGCAGCTAGGAACATGCTGTTTTAATGCAGCTGCCTAACAGCTAAATGGGAATGCATTAATAGCGCCATGTCATGTTACAAGCTAAAACAACCATTTACATTAATAAAGCTAATGTGCAAACATGGAAGCCCTTTCTTCCTTCGTTCCTTATTCTTCCTTGTTATCATGTAAGGAATAAAACATAACAGGGCATGCTGTTATAAGAAAATAATCCATGACAAGAGGTATGATGTGGCCAGACATGAAGAAGAGTTACCGTTATCACCTTGAACTTAATTTTTTTTTCCCAATAACAGTACATCCATCCTGGTGTGGCTTTTAATCATTTATAGTCACATTTAATGTTGTGGGATGTCCACGAGATAAGTTAGTTCCTGTTATCATGGGCATAACCATGCATTCTTTGGGGGGGGTCGTGTCCCCCCAGTATTGAGGAAATACCAATCTGTCCCCCCAATATACAGTACAAAATATTTTCTATATGTCCCCCTTTAATGTACCCTGCCAACGGATCTGTCTTTTCTTCATCTATTCTATTTATTTATTTACGTCTATTCCTTTTTAATATATTTCGGTTTGTTAAGGAAAATAGGTGGGTGCCCCCCGCTCCAATTGTACACTTGGTTGCGCCCATACTCAAAGCAAGTTCGATTATATATTTTAGCAGCTCAGGCTGTAAGAAATGGAGACAGCAGCCAATCATAGAAAAGTGCAGCAGAACATATGAGCTTTTTTCAGACAGTAGGTAACTAGATACCTAAATAGTAGGTAACCTTAGCTTAGTATAGAAGGCATCATACCATGGCTTGGTTTGTTCTTAAGAACGTCAATTAACTTTTGATATTTGCACACCTACGAAGTAGGCTAGGCTAACGTCAGTTCCAGTTTTTGACCATTAACGTTACATTCACTTGCATATCCTCCCGCCGAGTTCGCTGTGATCCCTCACGTTGTGACAGACTGTTATAAATGCAAGGAAAGTTACACAGCAATTCATTCCTTTACACTACATTTGGGCTATGGACAACTAAGTGATTTTACAAATATAAGGCGCAGCATAATGCTGAGATGTGCTAGCTTGGCAACGAGAGATATGGAACTAACGTCCGAGTTGTGACCATATTGTAGTTATCCATTCAGAACTAGTTATGGCAGTTTGTCTTTAGAATTAAGAAAAGAAAACTCCAGTACCCTTTACATAGCTAACGCTTCAGGTTAACACTATATATTGTTGTACACTTTGTACACTTATTACATAGCAAGCTAAACAGCACGATGACATTAACATAATAAGTGACACCAGTTACACCAACAGAATATTCAGTTTATCAAATTAAAATGATCATCTAAGTCAGTCATTACTCTTCTGGGAGAATAATGGTACCTGGTCACAATACAGGCAGCACAGCATTGCTTAGAAGCATCCGTGGGGAAATTGTATTTACAACATGTATAATGTTGAATTTAGTTTCATAGGTAGCCATCCTTTCTGAGTTTGTTTAAAAGTCGTGATTGCATGTTTAAATGTTAGCGTGTGTGGTTTGCCTCCACACATCTTAGCTCGCCTCTACTTGGTGTAGTAGGTTTCATTGTAGGTTATGGCGCAGAGAATACATCTGCCTACATGACGTCCACAGCACCGCACAATTTCCCCATGCTGTAGGAGCTTCTATCACTCAGAAATCACGTGAATTCAAATGGTAACTGTAATCCTAAAACTATGTTCTAAATATGCAAATTTTCAGTATCACCCCCATGTCCATACCATGATTACGCTCTTGCCTGTTATTAATTATATTATAGCAGGAATAAACAGTCATTCCCTCACCAGTGTGTTTTTTTCTCTTATGAAGTTAACAAGCAGCTTATCCAAACCAGAAAGCACAAAGTCTTTTGTCAGGAAGACTCTCTCATGGTGGAAAACTTACTGACTGAGCTGACAATGGAGATGGCTTTAATAAATGTTTATAATAAATCTCCTAAAAAAAACATTTAAAAAAAAATGACTATATGAAAAATTACATGTTTTACTTTTTTAAATAACATGTTTTTAAAATTACATTATTATAAGGCTTAGATAATGTTGACTGTCTACAAGTCCTTAAGTTGTAATTACAGAAAGGCACAGGCACATTAATATAAACCAAATGAGTTATAATAATGTTACTGCGATGTCTTTGGCAGCATGATAATGCAGTCATGACATTTGCCATAATACATGCTTAGTAATAGACATTTAGGATGTTATATGTAAAAATGGAAAACAGAAATAAATACTACATGCAGTTAATTTGCATTATCTGAATCTCGCACCTAGAAACTTGACTTAAGCAGCTGCATAACCCATCTCGGAATAAATACGGCTTGTCCCTTCATAAATATTGATGTAAATTTTGGACTTCAGTTGCCTACTATGAATATGGTCCATGCTTACAGGCGTAGTCTAAATTGTTATTTACTAGCCATATGACATGATGAATGTATTTTTTTCCAATATTAGAAAACGTGGACAACTGCTAGCCAAGAAGAAATATATTTAGATGTTTTCTATACTGAGAGAAAATTTGTATTTTAATATGAATATCATAAGTTGTCATGGCATCATTATGGCATATTATGGCAGTTATTAAAGCTTTTACCGGGTAACATGACACTTATGGATGTAAACTGTCATGGCAAGTCAATGACAGCTCCCATGATTTTTTTGTACCAGTCTTATTATGTAGATTTCAAGTAAAGAGTGGGGCCTATGCTCCTTCCTCACCCCAGCAAGGGTATAATTTTGGTAATCGAACATAATCTGCACAGTAAATTAAATGCTAACCTAATTTGCAGGCAACAGTTAAAGATTAAAGTATTAAGCAATAATCCCCAATGAGGAGGCCATATGCTACTCACTTGACTTTATAGTTACTGCTTAACTTCATAGTCAAGGCATTAATTGGACGTTGCCCTGGGGGAGTTTTCCAAAAGCGTAAACCTTATAAGATTACCTTAATTGTGTAAAAGTGATATTCCCTTTAGAATCTTACTAACAATTTAACATTGCAAAACTAAGTAATGAGAGGATGAGAACCCAAAATATGTCATAATGCTGACAGTGCATTTACTGCATCAGTCCAGCTGATGCATTGCTACAAATAAAGGCTTAAAATTGGACAGTGTTTGCACCATCAGCAGTTCTCATCAACAAAATTGTGATCATCTTTTAAATTAATGGATAGTGTCCCACACTGCCTGCAAATTTATATCTGGCCAAGTTCCTTTTTTGGTGAAAGTCACTCACAAACAAGAAGAGGCAATCTAAAAATAGCGTATCTCGCTAGTGTTCTGCTTTACACAGATCAGTCATTACCACCTAATGCTGTCACAAACAGAATGTCATCTTCGGGTGTAAATAAGGTCTTCCACGTCTGTGACACAATGAAAGATCGCAACAATGTCTGTCAAACTCGTCATCTGCAGAAATAATGAACTCTACCTTTGAACCTGCAAGAAGGCACAGAGCAGAGCCATCCTGTATTTTACTATTATTTTTACACATATACAGTAGATATGTAATATACCACTGAACTACCACAATAGGAAAAGATAAATAGCTGTTTAACCCCAATGGACATCATCTTGGTTTCATCTGACTGCTGAAACCATCTTCCACAAAGAGCTGACAAAGCCTGCACAGGGTCTCACTGTCAAAAGGAATCAATCAGGAAAGAGATACAAAAGAATTAGAAATTATTAGATGTACCATAGAAAACCATGAAGGCCACCATCAACAAGTGGAGAAAATGGAGCACCACAATAACATCACCAAGAACAGGACATTCCTCAAAAATTTACAAAAGAGCAAAACAAATCTTACCAGGGAGGCTGTGAAGAGACCAACAGCAACATTAAAGGAGATGCAATGAATATCTGACAAGTACTGATTACTCTCTGCATGTGACAACAATCTCTCATATTCTTCACTAGTCTGGGCTATGTGGTAGGGTGGCTAGCAGTAAGGTATGTTTGGTGCAAAAAAAAAATCACATTGACAAAAGAACACCACTGTGGCCACATCATGCTTTAGGGCTGCTTTTCTTCAGCCAGAACTGGGGCTTTTATCAAGGTGGAGGGAATCATGAATAGCTACAAATACCAGCCAAGTTTAGTGCAAAAATTTTCAGGTGTCTGCTAATAAGCTGAAGATGAAAAGGAATTTCACCTTTCTGCACAATAATGACCCAAAGGATACATCAAAATCAGCAAAGGAAGAAGCTCAATGTTTCTGAATCACCTAGACTGACCCCAGACATTAATCCAACTGAAAATCTGTGGGGTGACCTGAATTGTGCTGTACAAAGGAGATGCCTTTCCAATTTGATGGATCTAGAATGGTTCTGCAAGAAATGGGAAAACATTGCCAAGTCAACATGTGTCAGACTCTTAACCAAAAAGACTGATTGGTATAATAAAATCAAAAGGTGCTTCAAGAAAATATTAGTTTAGGGGGTGTGCACACTTGTGCAGCATGTTTTTTTCTTTTTATTCTCTTAAAAAGTTTCTGATTGTTCTTCACTTTATTTGTATACTTTGCAATTGCACATTAAAGGTGGGAAATGATCTGACATGATTTATCTTAGTGTCATTCTTTTACTTCACAAAAACTTTTCCAACAGGGGTGTGTAGACATTTTTATAGCCATTCTGATATGATTTGTTCATATGTAAGGGATAGATGTAATAGGGAGTGGCACAGTGGTGCAGTGAGTAATGTTGCAGTCTCACAGCTCCAGGTTAGATCCTGAGCTCAGGTTACGCTCTGTGCTGAGTATTGTAAGTTCCCTTCAGGTTTCCTCCCACCTCCCAAAAACATACCAGTAGGTGGACTGGCTATGCTAAATGGCATCTGTGTGTGAATGTTTGTGCATGGTGCGCTGTGATGTACTGGCTACCCCATTCAGGGTGTGTTCCTGCCTTGGATAGTCTCTAGATTCACCATGACCCTTAGCGGGATAAAGAGTTTACTGTGAGAGAGTTAGTAAAAGTCACAAAACTCCTAAACTCATCAGAAGAGTTAATTATAGTGGGCCTGAAGTAGGCAAAAGCTTTTTGCCAGACTTTCTTTGAAGAGACATGATGGGGTGCTTATTCACATTTAGACATGCTACTCTTAAATACGTTCATGCCCATTTGGGAATACGAAGAGGTTGGTCTTTCTAGCCATCCTGCTGGCTCCAATCCCTCCTCTCCCTTCCTTTTGTACACTGTGCTCCAAACCTCTGCATTTCAATCCACTCTGCTACTCTAGCATGTTGGCAGTCACCTCCTTCAAGCCTCATCAACAGATGGCTCTGCAGCAGGTAATAATGACCCAAGACAAACTCTTAAATTGATTATGCCATGCAGACAAAGGATCAGTCCTACTGGGAAGGGAAATGGCACCATGTCAACATACGCCTACACAACAGGCACAGGCTGATCTAAAGATGGAAAAATGTGGGGAAATGGGGAGAAAATTAAGGCTAATGGTTCAAACTTCACTGCCTAGTGTGTGAGGGTTCCGCTGAGCATTCAAACAAGGGTTAATTAGCAATCTTAATCAAAACCTTGCTGAATGCTAGTTTGAGTTGAATTCTTTCAAAGAACACGGAAAAAGGATTGAATATGGTAGAGCAATGCTTTGAGCAAAGCAGGCCAGCCTCAAGTGTAGGCACAATGGACTAATCAACACCACCTGACAGCCATTACGCTAACAAAGCGGCCCCTCTGCTAGACCTATCTGCACACTTAAAGCCTCAACAACCGGCTTAGCCCTGCTCTCTTGCAGTTTCATCAGAACACATTAGGACAGCCTTATGATATCTTGCTTGGGAGCCCACATGCTGGGATCTGACACTTTGGTTAAATAAAAGGTAGCCACTCGTTCCTCTTACGAAGCATCAAAAAGTCTTGAAAGCATAACAAGCTTGCATTACCATACAATGGCAGATTATGACTACATTGTGGGAACCATACTTCCACACTTTCCCTTTATCACTCATTTCCAGCTTCTGGAACTAGCTACAAGCAGCAGTGTTACTAAAGGTGGCCATATTTCACACTGCTGAAACTTGTCTTTAATCTACAGTTAAAGTCCTTCCATCCTGGGAGCCATAATTTGAAGCCTTGGTGCCAAAAGGCATCAACAGCTGACAGCTGCTTGCTGTGTAAGTGGGTCTGATCATTTAGAAAAATCTATATCTCATGAACATTCATTTTACTGAAGAAATTAGATATATTACAGTGGACACAACAGGCCTCCCTTCATATACATATTCATGTCAGATTTAAATAAAAATAATAATAATGGAGCAACAAGTACAGAAAGCAACATTAATATAAAGTTGATTGCAAAACACAACATAAAATGAATAAAACAAAGTAATTTATTTAAAGTCATTTAGTGTACTAGGTAGGTCTCACAGATGTTCCATTGTCAGAAGTAACATAAGGTGATGTCAAAAAGCCAAAAACTTGCCCAGAAAACATTGTAAAAAAAATAATGGATTTGGGTTTTTAGTGGCCAACACATGCTTACAGCACCCAACAATTGGTGGTTAGCTGCGCAACTGGTTAACCAGCGAAAACTGGTAGGGAGAGCAAAACTCACCAGACTGCCACTGTACTGTAAACACAAACATGACACCTACTGTCATTATGAAGTGTAAAGTGTTTATATTTAGTGTAGAAATAAGAGTGGCCCATAAGTGAAAATGTCAAAACTAAAAACACAACACCAAAATATTCTAAAATAAAATTGTGTGATTAAAAAAAAATAAGCACCATTAAAAGCATTAGTAGATCCATTAGTGTGAAAGTTCTCCAACTCTCTGTTTTCTGCAGTCTCACAGTAACAGTAACAGATCAACAACAAGCATGTGGTATAAAATAAGGAACTACCCTTTCTGTTTATACTGTTGTGTTTGCTGTTGTTTCAAATTTGCTAATGCATTCTTTTCTAATATTTGCTTTTGTATTTCCAAATTTGCTGTTGTGTTTTCTGATTTGCTGGTGCGATTTTGGTTTGTTAATGTATTTTGCGCTAATGGCCCACCGTACTGGCACATACAACCAGACACTTAATCTAACAAAACAAAGTTAATAAAAACACCCAAATAATATTTGTATATTTATTATATAAATAATATATTTAATGTTATTATATTTAATACTTATATGAATAGGTAGCTATGGGGGCTCGTAGGTATGCAAATAAGCACTTCCTTTGCATAAGTGCAATGATTTTAAACTTATAAATATATTTATCACTACTAATATGTGTGCCCACTATTTACCTTTCTAAATCACTACAGCCTCGTGTTTCCTCTGAACATCTTTTGGATCATCTCATTTGCAATATTCATAACTAAACCTCCTGCTCTTTTTTGGCTTAACATACTGAATCTGTTGTAACTCTGCCAGATTGCTTGGAAAATCCTTGAAAATTCTTGCCATAAATTATTTCTGCCATATGTCATTACGTGCCTTCATCATCTAGAGTCTAGAGACCGAGAAGCACTTCTTGCTTTTGGATAATTTCAGTCTGTCCGTCATTTTCTGTTGAGTTTGACTTATGTTTTTGGATCTGTGCCTTGTTGCATCTCATTTTTCTTTTTGTTTTTGTAGATATATTGTAGATAAATGGAAATGCTCTCTTTTTTCCCCATTCAGTAACCAGTGGGGTTTATGAAAATGTTGCACTCAGCTGGAACGTGCACATAGCTGAGCTCTTAGTACTTGGGACAAATCTTGAGGAAATCGCCCAACTATTTGGCATTACCTCTCAGCAAAGTGATTTATTTTTCCCTACCAGGAGTTTACTTTAAAATTCAGGTCACCAAAAAGATTTTGAAAGTGCCTTTGAAAGAACCCCATTAAAAAATTAAATAAAAAAAAATAAACCATTTTCATTTTTAAATTAGGTGGAACACTACTTCCTCACCATTTGTTCATTATGACAAATCTGAAATTTCTATCTTTTACTTAATTTCCCCAGGTGTAAAAGGTGCATAAGAGCCCATGTTGAACAAATGAAAAATGACAGTGAAAATATACAACATCAAAGGGCTCCACTGACCATGCCTTTATTTACAGGTTTATAATGAAACAATCACCTCCCTGTGTGTGATAGATTTCGTCCTCCCTGCCCAATTAATCTTCCACTGTGGTTGAGAGTAAACTGAATTATCACAGTAAAATATATCAAAGTAATGGAGTTTTTTTAATGGGTTAAAAAATAGCAATGCCAAACTAAGTGCTTATTCGAACAATAAACTTAAATCAACTTTATTTTATTAATTAATGTGCATGTGGTTAACTGTAATTAATTTAAAAAACAGTAAACATTGTTGCTAATAAATCCTCAAATTTTAAAGCTATTACAGATGTATCCTTTTTTGGGACCTCTTTAGGGAATGTACTGTGACAAATATCATGCTTAATAATTTAAGAAAATAAACATATGATTTCACCCCCCCATATACTGTATGCTACTTCAAATGCTGGGTCACTAGCATTTAGTTCTGAATGCTGGCTCGCTTACAAAGAAATGCCCTTTGAAATCTTTTCCAATAATATGATTTCTTTACTAGGGAATAAAAAAATATATCACAGTTTATGAAACTGTAATTTATGGCCCCTATATGACATGGACCATTCGCAAGAATAATTGTTTGCATAACTAATATTATACCATCATTTCTGATCCAGAGCCATTGTATTTGCAAACACACTACTCCTCTAGCAATGAAGTGTGCACACTGAAGGAACCATACTCTTTAATTTCATGGCTCCTTAACTTTCATACAGTTAATTTTACTTGTGCCTCACCATATTCCCACCTATTGTGTGCAATTTCTCAAGAAATTATGGGAGGTTCGGGATAGTGGAATTTAAAGTCAACAAGTAAATCTGCTGAAGCACACAAGAATGCTGGACGCATAATGCATTTAAAAGACAACACTTTTATGTGAGTTTTAAAGAAAATTCTCAAAAGAATGACATTCATTTAGAAGCCACTCTTATTAAATGCATAAAAAGAATGAAGTAAAACTTAATTGCCATGAAAGAGGCAGAAAAACGATCTATTTAAATTCTGGGCAGATGTTTGCAGTTTGGGTTTTAAGCCTGTGTTTTGGGTTTAATGCAGTGACCACTTTCATCCTTCAGTGGATTTAAAATTCCCTCCAGATTGCTTAATCTATTTGTGATTATTTCAATGCAAACAAAAACAAAAGGCACAATGGCAGAGTACACTTTTACAGGCCACGAATAATGAAACCCCAAACACCCAGAGCTTTTATAGAGCAACAAATAAACTCTCAGAGGCCAGAAAGGAGAATAATGGGCCAGTAAAGAAAGTGTATTGAAGAGAAAATGCAATAATGGCAGACTCACACACCTATTGTATATTTAACAAATCTTGCAATCCCAATACAGTATAAGGCTGAGTTATAAAAGTATGCTTGAGGAAAAAAAAAAAAGCCCATTCATATTTCACTAATATAATGTCTATTGTTTGAACTAGTGTTAATAACAAATACTATACCCCATAGCACTCTTAAATCAGTGCTATGAGTGCATTTGTTTTAAAAATGGAAAATAAAGAAACATATACAGTGAGGGAAAAAAGTATTTGATCCCCTGCTGATTTTGTACGTTTGCCCACTGACAAAGAAATGATCAGTCTATAATTTTAATGGTAGTTGTATTTGAACAGTGAGAGACAGAATAACAAGAAAAAAATAAATAAATAAACGCATGTCAAAAATTTTATAAATTAATTTACATTTTAATGAGGGAAAAAAGTATTTGACCCCCTCTCAATCAGAAAGATTTCTGGCTCCCAGGTGTCTTTTATACAGGTAACGAGCTGAGATTAGGAGCACACTCTTAAAGGGCGTGCTCCTAATATCAGTTTGTTACCTGTATAAAAGACACCTGTCCACAGAAACAATCAATCAATCAGATTCCAAACTCTCCACTATGGCCAAGACCAAAGAGCTCTCCAAGGATGTCAGGGACAAGACTGTAGACCTACACAAGTCTGGAATGGGCTACAAGCAATTGCCAAGCAGCTTGGTGAGAAGGGGACAACAGTTGGTGCGATTATTCGCAAATGGAAGAAGCACAAAAGAACTGTCAATCTCCCTCGGCCTGGGGCTCCACGCAAGATCTCACCTCGTGGAGTTGCATTGATCATGAGAACAGTGAGGAATCAGCCCAGAACTACACGGGAGGATCTTGTCAATGATCTCAAGGCAGCTGGGACCATAGTCACCAAGAAAACAATTGGTAACACACTACGCCGTGAAGGACTGAAATCCTGCAGCGCCCGCAAGGTCCGCTGCTCAAGAAAGCACATATACATGCCCGTCTGAAGTTTGCCAATGAACATCTGAATGATTCAGAGGACAACTGGGAGAAAATGTTGTGGTCAGATGAGACCAAAATGGAGCTCTTTGGCATCAACTCAACTCGCCGTGTTTGGAGGAGGAGGAATGCTGCCTATGACCCCTGGAACACCATCCCCACCGTCAAACATGGAGGTGGAAACATTATGCTTTGGGGGTGTTTCTCTGCTAAGGGGACAGGACAACTTCACCGCATCAACGGGACGATGGACGGGGCCATGTACCGTCAAATCTTGGGTGAAAACCTCCTTCCCTCAGACAGGGCATTGAAAATGGGTCGTGGATGGATATTCCAGCATGACAATGACCCAAAACACACGGCCAAAGCAACAAAGGAGTGGCTCAAGAAGAAGCACATTAAGGTCCTGGAGTGACCTAGCCAGTCTCCAGACCTAAATCTCATAGAAAATCTGTGGAGAGAGCTGAAGGTTCAAGTTGCCAAACGTCAGCCTCGAAACCTTAATGATTTGGAGAAGATCTGCAAAGAGGAGTGGGACAAAATCCCTCCTGAGATGTGTGCAAACCTGGTGGCCAACTACAAGAAACGTCTGACCTCTGTGATTGCCAACAAGGGTTTTTAAACCAAGTACTAAGTCATGTTTTGCAGAGGGGTCAAATACTTATTTCCCTCATTAAAATGCAAATCAATTTATAACATTTTTGACATGCGTTTTTCTGGATTTTTTTGTTGTTATTCTGTCTCTCACTGTTCAAATAAATCTACCATTAAAGTTATAGACAGATCATTTCTTTGTCAGTGGGCAAACGTACAAAATCAGCAGGGGATCAAATAGTTTTTTCCCTCACTGTAAGTGCTCATCAAAAATTAGCAAAATGATTGCATAAAGTAAATATTACAATAATGCACACAAAAACACAGTAATTAAATGTTTCCACTAAAAATATAGGGTAAACTATTTATCTGTGTTTTAACAAAAGCAATATTTATTAGAACTATTTTTTTTTTTAACCAAGTATGTAACAATATTTTCAAAATAGACATGGCATGCCTATGGAATATTTAAACAAATACAAACAAATTGTCTTTTTTTTTTTAGTCTCCAAGAACTAATTATCAACGTCATTTTCCATGTAAAATCCCTTTGTCATCCATCCATCTATGGGAAAAAACAAATAATTTTTAATACAAAATAAACAGATGATTGTTGACCTGCACAAATAAGGAAATTGGTATAAAATAATAAACAAGTTTCATTTGTCTGAAACAGTTGGAGCCATGAGAACACTTCCCCCCCCATATAGTAAAGATAATGATGATGTGAAACCTCTGCCACATACAAGCAAATTTCAGCCAATACCTGGTTGCCTCTGCGAGGACATTTAGAGCATAGAAAGAGCTTTCAACAAGATGATGATCCAAACATACTTCCAAATCAACACAGAAACAGTTACAAAACACAAAATCAGTGTTTTGCAATGACTATCTCAGTCTCTGGATTGGAAATGAAAACCTGTCATCTGATTGAAGTGGGAAGTTTACACATAAAAACCTAAACTACTATAACCTCTCTACAAGACTATCCAACCTTGTTAGACATTATATAAAAAGAATACTCTGTGCTTTAATTCTCTCAGGTCAGAAGTCACAGAATATAAATTGTAAGGGTACTACCAAGTTTGAAACCACTACTTAAAAAAATTGTGTTGGGGAAAAAAGCTATGAACAATGAAACTATTAAAGCTGTTAAAAACTCTAAATATAAAACTATATAATGCTCCTGTATATTTAAGCTCAAAATGCATGTCATTTTTTTATATGCTCATTTTTGTTCATTTTCATAACATCCTCCATAAATATTGGTGCCCTTCATGAACAAGTACAGGAAGTTATTGATAGTAGACCGTCCCTTTTTTCCCCCCTGTGCATAGTCAGAAATCTTACAAATCCCATTTTACACATTGCTAAAATGTAGCAGGCTCACCACACCATATATAACATGGGAGGGAAAGCTATATTAGTCTATGCTTCTACTGCTGAAAAATGTACTCTTGAAGGTAATCTGCATTCCTCAAAGGGCCCATGTCAAGAGAAGAGGGATAAATAGTCTTGCTTCATATCACCAGACTGCAAACTCTGTACCTTCAAATAGGTCAGTGAGAGGAACATGTTAGAGAAGAAGCAGTGGTTAGATAGGGCTACACACTGTACTGTTATGCTATATTCTCAAGCAGATGGTAATCTGTACATTGTGAATGGAGAAAGTGGGACACTAAAATGATGCTACACAACTAGATAAAGCAGCTAACAGCTAATAAGGATTTTTTTTTTTGACAAAATCTCCACTGTTAGGTTAATAATACATTGTGTTTTATTTTCAATAAATTCATATCCTGATAAGGAATAAAGGGAATATAACATGCTTGCTGATTAAAGTCTCTTTATCTAGTCTTTTGTGTAGAATTTTGTTAGAAAGATTTTTTCACATCTAAAAGAATGTAGATCCATCACCCTGCTGCTAAAGTAGATAAAATCTCAAAGTCCACTATCTCATTTCCCAGGGCAAATAAAATCATGTACATGACATTTAGAATTGTAAACCCAGCATTTTTATGGAGCCCGAAAAAAAAAAGGCTTACAGTATATTTTAGTTCACACGCTCTTAAGTCAGTGCTATCAAACCCAACTTGATAAATACACAAGCAGTATAATAACTGATTGTGTAATAAGATTTTTTGGAATTTCTAGTGGCAAACAGTCATTTAATAAAACTGGAGGATTGGTTCATTTTTTTAGTCAATGCTTGTGCAGTCACTGTTGTTGTGTGTACCTGATAGTTGTACCTGATATTTTCTAATAAAATTTAGTTGGCTCTATTTCCCAAAATATAAACAAACCTTTAGCCAAATCTAAACCAATACAACACTGACCAGACAGTTATTTGTGAGTGCCACACATTGCTTTTTTGGCTTTATAGTGTATGCTTCACAATCCCATTGCACACCTCTAGTCTCAACCAGTTGCCCTGTCAATCCTGTCTGGTTTTCATAAATAAATAAATAATTAGATAGATAGATAGATAGATAGATAGATAGATAGATAGATAGATAGATAGTGTGCCTCCTATGCATATCTGTATTTGCATCTATTTAAAACATTATCTATTCATCCCATGTAATATATTCATATTCAGTACATCCCTAGAGTGTACAGTATATTCAATGACCCAAATGTCAAATGTCAGTGACCAAGCATATTATGAGTAAAGAAAATGCATTCAGTGAATTAGCCGTAAGAGTCACAGTAGGCCTCTAATGGATTTTTAGCATTTTAGATCTCTATACTCTTTTCTGTAGTACATAACTAATATGTCACATATCAATATACTGCTGTTATTACTATGTCAATTTTATTATTATTTCAACATTTTTGCTGCATTACAAAAAAAAGGCTATATTATGAACATGGACCTTTTTGGTTTTTTAGACTATAAGGAATTGCAGCAAAGCTTAGAACATATGAAAACTGAAGTGCTATTTCTTCAGTTCAACAGTAGGGAAAATATTTTTACACACTGTTCCAAATCACATACGTTATGTACATTACATGAGCAATTCATTTTGAATTACTTCAGATAATATAAATAATGCAAAAATGGCTGAAAATAATGTTATAGCACCTTTAATGACTTCCTGCCAGAACTCATGCTGCAAGTCATTGTACTCAGAAGAACCGACCTCCAACATGAAAAAGTGCAATAGAACAGTCATTCTATTCAGAATTCCCATTTAGGAACTCGACTGGAGACATCCACCTAGCCCACTGTTTCTGAAATAAACATACCCGACATCACAACAACAAGGTAGCACGGATTCATCAGTAAACATGTTTCCCCTCATATTACCATATTACAGCATATCATTTTATACCTGATAAAACTTGATTTTCCTTGATATGTAGCTTTTGTTAGCGAAAATGGTGTTTTAATGGCTTTGTTTTGATTTGTAAAGCAATTCCATTGATTTAAGCCCAGTTTTCCTAACACATTGAGACCATTGTGACAGATCATTTTATGAATAATCTTCTTTTCTATGTCTATCAAATTAAGAGACTACCCATACAAATATGATCTTGCTCTGGGCATCCATGTTTTTCCAAGACAAAGCACTGGAAAGTGTTCAGAACAAAGGAAAATCACCTTGGAACTTTCCAGGTTCTGCCTACAATGGATTGTAGCATCTACACAACTATGTCATATGGCTGCACTGCATTCTGGAACTTGGTGCCCCTTGTTTGCTTTCTTGACTTGTTCAGCACTGGATTTCTCATTAATATGACATCAAAAAAAATGAGTGTGAGAGAAAAAAAAAAGAAAAAAGTGAGAAAAAAAGCTCTTGTTATGAGGAGCTAACAGTGAAACCTGACCTTTATCCCTTATGTTTGAAATCAGAATTTTTTACTCTTCTTAAATGCCATTGCAACTGCACTAGCAATGTCCCTGTGTGACATCATCATGGTAGACAAGCACTAACTTCTTATCAAAATAACAAAAATACAGCATTAATCAACAGATTAGCACCAGAATCACTAAGTACATCGTAATCATATATAATGTGTTTCAGGGCGGAATATTCCTTTAAACACCCATTGGTGTATGCATACTTACATTCTCCAATCATATAAACGTTTCCTATTCATTATATTAATAGTATGAACTATTTACTGAATAACTCCTAGTAATTATTAATAATCCACTTTTAAGTGAATGGCAGGATAAAAAAAAAAAAAACATGATAAGGGGTTAAGGTAAATGACTCTTTAGACATGGGGTGTCAATTTCAAGTCCTGTGTGGCCACATCCCTGCACAGATCAGTGTTTTCCCTCTTCTAATCCTGGCTAATTAGCTGATAACTTGAATCAAGTGTGCTAAATGAGGTCGAATACCAAACACTGCAGTGGTGTGTCCCTCCTGGGCTAGCAACTGATACACATCCACTTCTACGTGCCCAGCTAAATCACTAAATCATTTGAAAGTGCATTTTAGAAAGTGCATTGTTAAACAATAAGCACATGTCAGTCATCATTTTCACCCATTGGCTTCATATATTAGAGGCAATCACTACATCCACATGATAAACAAATGGGAGGTTTCAGTAAATTAAGCAAAGGAGAGGAAGAGAAGCAAAAGGATAATTAAGTCTATGGAGGTTATAGAGTCAAGACTTCTATAGATTTCAATAGATCCTAAATTTCAATATATTTATGACACTCCTATTTCAAGTACAACCTTGTTTGGTTATTCAACTTATTCCACTTATTCAGTAACTGTTATGAACACTTTTATAACAATTTTGTATTCATAATGTATTATAAGTGCATTTATAACAATTTATACCATAGAACTGTTGATTTTTCCATTCTAATTAGGAAGAAGGGGTTAATTTAAATTGACTACAACAGCCTATCTGACATTTTAATAATGTACTCATTCTATTGCACTGTCCTTTCTTTAACCCTGTCCAGGGTGTATCCCACCTTGTGCCTGATGCTCCCTGAGATAGGCTCCAGGTTTCCCCATGACCCTGAAGAGGATAAGCGGTATAGAAGATGGATGGATGGATGGATGGAAGTCCTTTCTTTAATAACAACTTGCACGGGTGCTTGTATGCTGGATGTTCCACATAAATGTGTAACTGTTGATTTGGTGAAGCTTTCTGTGTGAAGTTGTTCATTTAGCATGTTTGGAAGGAGTCTCCAGTGTTAGTTGTTTCCAAGAGTCAGAGGTAAAGCTGTAACTTTATGTTTTCCAACATGGGAAAGTATTGAGGACTGGGGACTTTGTGGTTTGTCTGTAACATAAGTTGTGTTTTCTTTTGTTTTATTAACTTCAAGCATGAGGAAATAAAAGAGCCAAGTGGGAGGAAACTACTATAGCAAAAAATTAATAGGAACAAAATTGTTTTGGGGACAATCCACAAACATTTAAACATAAGTATAAAAACATTAAAACTATACATGATTAAAATACATGTCGTAGTTATTTAGTATGTTTTTTTTTAAAGGTCAGAGATGGCAAAAAGCTGTGGAATAAGAACAATAAAACACATCAGGTTTTGCTGCTATTTAAGAAATATCGCACAATTAAAAGTGCAGTTATACAGAATATCAGCACTGCTATGTTATGATGGCCGAGTGTTTTAACTAATCACAACCATGCCAATATTCAGTATGGAACAGCTACGAGTGTGATATTGCTTTTACACAACAGTTCTAAAAACATTAAATTAATATTGAGTATGTTTCCAAGAAAATATGGCCAAATGTTCTGTTTTTTGGTATGTTCATATATTAATAAAATAATAATAATAATAATAATAATAATAATAATAATAATTATTATTATTATTATTATTATTATTATTATTATTAATCAGGTTTATCTTCAGAAATAGATCCCTAAAAACTCACTTTATAGCTCACATTGATTTGTACATTCCTGTAAAATTGATGATCCTTCTTCCATTCCATCTTCATCTGACAAGCTTTCATATTTTAAGCCAAAAGTCATATTTCTAAAAAGTATCATTTGGCATGTCCGCTGATGAGGTCACTAAATCTACTGCAGTAACCGTTTCAAACTAGGATGTGGAATTTTACTTGGCAAACACAGACGAGAGCAGTGATACACATAGTGAAATGTCCCAGTGTGGTTATAGGAAATATATTCACTCTTGGAACGCCACTAGACCAATCAAATTAGTTGACCAGATATAATTGTTGTATAAAGGAAAATAGTTAACTTTGGGTTGTAACCATAACTCCACTACATGTTAGACCACATCACACCGTCACTGACAACCATCATTTCCTATGACAGCACACCCCATCAGGTTTTATTCCTTACTTGAAAATGATTCAGAATGCAGCAGCACGCCTCGTCTTCAACCAGTCCAAAAAGACTCGTGTCATACCCCTCTTCGACTCCCTCCACTGGCTTCCTGTGGTTGACCGCATCAAATTCAAGGCGTTGATGCTCACATACAAGACCTTGTCTGGAACAGCACCCCTCTACCTGAACACTCTCCTTAAGGCTTACGTTTCCTCACACAATCTGCGATCGGTTAACGTCCGATGCTTAGTAGTGCCTACTCAGCGTGGCTCAAGGTCCCTTTCAAGAACATTCAAACTATCTGCCCCTCAGTGGTGGAATGAACTTCCAACCTCAATCCGGACCGCAGAATCTCTCACTATCTTCAAAAAACAGCTAAAGACCCACCTCTTCCGTGAACACTTACCTAACCCCTAAAATGCTAATCCCAACATTATTTTAAAAAAATTTTTAAAAATACATTTTCAAACTGTGCACTTTGCTTCACTAGAATTCGATTATAAATCTTGCATGGTAGCACTACTTGTATTGTTCTTCGCTTCATATATCGCTTTGCTTGTATTTCCTCATTTGTAAGTCATTTTGGAAAAAAGTGTCTGCTAAATGAATAAATGTAAATGTACTTGTTTAATATCCATTCTACTTTATAGTCTCTAATATAATCCTGTATAATTCCTTATAAGTAGTTAGACACATTAGATCTTACAGGACAGAGACACTACCAAACCATGTGTCATAATCTGTAACTTGTAGAAGGAATGCAAGTGCAGATGCTCGGCATAAACATACATTAGGGCAGAAAAAAATAGTCAAATAAAAACCACACATTCCAACAACACAGAAACACAAAGCTCAGAAGAAACACATGATAAAGTTGAAAGTGACTTTGCAATAAATTTTTTTTTTTTTAAATGACAAAGCTGATTATTAATAGACAAACTAATTAATGAACCAACACAGAAAAGGTACCCACGATACAGGCAGGATGAAATGCTTTCATTGCCATGTGAACTCTGACATAGTATACTATAGCATGAGTGTCTACAATGTTCTTGTGAAGACAGACAGTCAGTACATTTACATGGACAACAATAATGTGATATTAACCCAATTAAGACGATACCCTGATTAAGAAACTACCATGTAAACAATGATTATTGATGACCTTAATCCAACTAAAGTCATATTCGAAGTAAACACAAAGCGTATTAAGACATGTAGAGAATTCCTGTTTTATTCGCATTATCAACGTGTATTACAGACATGCAAACACCTTAATCACACTATTAACATCGTGTGGGAGTTTTCACCGTATTTTGCGACAGGACACGTACACACACGGCAGTGCTCAACTGTCTGATGGCAAAAAAGAGAGCACGGCTGTGTCCGAAACCGCGTACTTACCTACTATATAGTAGGTGTAATACATGTATTTCAGCTACTATATAATAGGCAAGTACGCGGTTTCACACACAGCCCACGGCTTCAAGCAGTCGTCTATCTGCACGTATAGCATGACAAATAATTAACTGCACTTGTAGCTTTTGTAAAATGAAAAATTACACCCAAAACTGTATACAGTGCCATAACGAAGACGAACTGTATGTAGACACGTGAAATTCTGGAGGGAACGTCGGATGGCGTGGCGTGTGCGGACGTAATGACGTGTGCCGTTAATCGATCTATGTTCTATAACATGTAAAACCTGAACATGAAAGGAGTATTCTAAACGCAACTCATGTAAACACCTTAATCACAATATTATCTTATTCAGAATAAGGTCAATAATTAGATTATTCTTGTCCACGTAAACGTACTGAGTGTTGGGTAAATTACTAAAAAATAAATAAATAAATAAATAAATAAATGGAAAAAAATTCATCCACTTCAGATGACTAATTCCTACTTTAAAATTGTAATTTGATTACATTACTGATTACTGCACGTGAAAAGTAACCAGATTACTAATTACTTTACTTTCACATTACTTTCAAAACCTATCAAAGCTACAAAAATACACTAGAAAGTGAAACTCATAGTTCTTTCAGTAATTTTAGCGCGTCAATGCATGACATGATCAGAAAAAGTCGGATGTATCATAAAAACCTGCCTTGGGTGTTATCACTGTTCGTAGGACTGATAAAATATCAAACTTTTCTAACTAGGCTCGTTTGGTGTCGCTAGCTAAGAGGAGGCACAGCTAAGCTATGATTGTATGAGTTCAGCTGCAAAGTATATTATCCTTCCTTATGCTCTGCTCATATCATGTTCACGTAACCTGGAACTCATGTAGACATTTACACACCTTGTTTTCCTGCTCAGCATCAGGGGATGTTACTGTTTCAGTTTGAACCTCTTTACTGGTTTAAAAAAAAACTCGGCATATACCCATTTTTCCTCACACTGACTGTGAGCTAGCGTTTGGCAGAATTGAGAAACTGTCAGCCAATCAGACACGAGTATTTCCACGTGTTTTCCTGTTAACCTGTCTGATTGGTTTCACCTCCGTTGACTGAAGATATAAAATTACAGGCAGTCTTCTTTTACTGATGTTCAGTTACATAGTGACAAACCGCTCCAAGTGGAGAATTATTCAGGGCTAAAGAGAAAAAATATTTAGGGCAAAACGTGATTTATTTTAAAAATGCACTTTGCTTAATATTGTTTTCTTAACAATAAATTTGTAGCGTAAATTTATTGACATCAGTAACTATAATCAAATTAGTCTACATAAATTTAAAATGCAATGCGTTACATTACTGCATTATCAGAAAAAGTCATTAGATTACTCTGAAGGCAGTGATGTGTTATGTAACCTGACATTACAAAGTTATGCATATGTAACTTTAACTACTTATGAATGTTTATTTAGGCATATGCCAAGCATTATGTATGCAAAATAACATTACAAATGCATTCATAATTTATTATAAATTATATATATATATATATATATATATATATATATATATATATATATATATATATATATATATATATATATATATATATATATTAGTGTTCGTTAACTACTATGAATTTAATAGGAAAGGTAATATACTATGGAGTTAGGATAGTGAGGAATGAAAGTCTTTAACTATCCATGGATAATGGAAATTTAATGGGTTAAATACTTTTCCAGCTCACATCAATTTAAGAATCAAAGACTGTGAAATCCATTCTGCTGAAGATCTTGGTTTTCTTTATAAAATAAAAATATGCATGCACACTGCTGGAAAGCCTAAACTTTTTCAATAAAGGGATCTAATATGTTTCGACAGAAACAGTAAACCTGCATTATGGCACAGAGGTTTTAAACTGAGATTTTGACAGACAGCAAGCAATGTGGTGTAGGCATGTAAAATGCATTCAGGTAAACAGCAACAAACTCTAAAGCATTCCAACTTCAAATCGTTATAAGAAGTCAGTGAAATAAGGAGAGGAGCGCGTTTTAATGAAATCTCCCAGGAAGGAAGTGTTAGGCAGAGGAGGATCAGATCTTTGTGAGCTTAAATATTTTAGTCCACATATTAGGAGTGCATCATTCCTCACTTCCTGTCTGCCAGCAGCTGTTGCCATGACAATGAAGAAAGGCTGTGGTGTATGTTCACCTTTCTGAAATATTGTCTAAATCTATAGCCTGAGATAGCAATAAGTATGTGAGGCTATTAGTGGAAGCCAAAGGGTGGGGAGGATTGAGCCTACATTTCACCATTCATATGCTCTGTATTGTAGAATACATATAAATTAAATGCCATCCCAGATTTATTTCTTTTTCATCAACATGTTGGTCCATTTTCACTTTGGTCAACAGTTTCCTACATTACACACAAAGCTGTTGGACTACCCACTGATTGTGGTGCCAATAGGAATTAGCCCTTGCTTCATCACTACCTAAAGAGGGCAATGCAGTAGTGCTTTAATCTCACCTCCTCATCTGTACATTTTGCTCAAACAGATACAGTTCTAAAACTTCAACATTCATGTTATCAACACAACACTCTCGTGTATGTCATCTCATAGGTCACCAACGAACCGAGCTGAGTCTCTGACGTAACTCATTGCAACTGCATTGTAAGTCTGCATTGCATTCTGAAACATTAGATCTTTCTCCTACACCTGCATTGGATTTCACTGGAAAATGGTGAGTGAGAAAAGAAACACTTGCCGTTTTGTTTTTAGGAGCAAAACTAACAGCAAAACTTGATTGTTGAGATCTTTATGATTGGGATCTATGCTTTGTTTGAAATCACTGATATTTTTCTTTCGTATTAAACGCCATGGAACTGCGCTAGCAGTGTTCCCCTGTGGCATCAGAATAGCAAACAAGTGCTAATTTCTCACAGGAAACATGAAAACAGTAGCACTAACAAATTAGCACCAGAATTGTTATAAACATCACAAAAATTTCAATATAAACACATTTAATGTGTTTCAGTATGGAGCTTATTCTGTAACTGTTTAAATACCTTCTTATTAGATGTTTAAAAGCATCAGGATAGCTGGACATTTGATATGCTTTCTCAAATATATGACACTTCTAGGTAATCACTCTATCCCTACATTTCTACATTACCAGCCTTTACTGGTAATGGCAAGCATTTCTTCTAGATATTGGACTGTTTTTGTAGGAATTTCAGCCCCTTGACCATTAGTGATGTCAAATAATGTTAGATAAATGGCAATTTAATTCATTCCCAAGCTGTTTTTATGCCACTGAGGTTAAGCCCAGCCAATCATGTCCTTTCACTCTTGATTTGGTGCCATGCTGAATGTCACAGAGCTCTCCAGAGAGTATCATGTTAAGTTTTCTTAAATATCTGTGCAATTTCCCACCTATGCCATTAATGGGTACCCCTTATTAATGCATTAATTAAAAGTTAAATCTAGACACTATTGGACATATAGTATTGTTTCACTGCAGTGTAGGAATCAAAAGCATACCATGACAAGAGTTTTGTAGTATTAAAAGTTTAAAAAGCCTAGGAGAGTAACCTTCATGGCTTGTGTCAATTCCCTCTGCTGACTAGTTTTGTCCTCTGGGGTGTCTGGATCTTGTTCAGGCGAGCTTCTTCCAATTATGAGTTTTCTTCTTCAATTCACCAACCTGGTTAATGAGTTCCTAGTTAAAAACTGCTTTTTCTCAGGAGGACAAGGCTCTCAAGCCCACAGGGAATGATGGCCCTTTCCATCTGTAGCTATAGATAAGCTTTCTGTACTATACTAAAGTGAGTATTTAGGAGCGGTGGGTGAAATGACCAAAATATTGTATTACAATACTTGAAGACAATTCCTTGATATAGGATATGCATCACTTGAGGTCCAGTTATTGTCTGTCTGGAGTTTTGAATATTCTCCCCCATATCTATGTGGGTTTCCAGGGTTTTCCAGTTTACTAACACCTCCCAAAAACATGCCAGTAGGTAGACAGGATATGCTAAATTGCCCCCTAAATAAGAGAGAGAGAGAGAGAGTGTGTGTGTGTGTGTGTGTGTGTGTGTGTGTGTGTGTGTGTGTGTGTGTGTGTGAGTGTGTGTGAGAGAGAGAGAGAGAGAGAGAGAGAGAGAGAGAGAGAGAGAGAGAGAGAGACTAGGGCTGCACAATTAATTGAATATCGATCGCGATTACGATTTTGACTGCCCACATGATTGACTGTGATACTAACGTTTAAAGTTCATCCTCAGCTAATAGAAAACTCTGCTGCAGATCAAATCAAGCGCTTCCTACACTTTCAGCCAATCAGCATAGAGCGGCGCAGGGATGACGTCATTTTGTAGTGCCAAAACCTTTTTAGCACTTGAGCTGCCAGTTTCGCTTCAAGCTCCAGCGCTTTGCGCTAGGAGAAATCATGACATTAACATGATGCTAAATGGCACTACAGAAATTGTCGGGAATATTAAACGCCATCACACCGAACGAGAAAAAAACTTTACAGATAAACTCAGGGCTCTACAGTGCGACAATTTCACTCGCATTTGTGACTGAAAAGTATTTTGTGCGACTGTGAATAAATATTTATTCGCACCGGTGCGAGTGACCTGTTCATGGTTGTATAATACAATCAGGATAAAAACTACAACTCCAAAATGCATCTACACCATGCAACAGTTACTTTCACACTGCTTTTCATCACGTCGGTCAACCGAACAACTGTGGAAATACTGCAGAGAAGCCATTGACATGACAAATAACTCTATACATCATCTGCTTCAACTTCCCGATCTCAAAAACCACCGTCTTTTATTGATCCCGCAAAATAACCTGAACTTTCACCTGCTCATGTAGCCACAATGGCTTCGCGCAGAGTAAATTAATAATAATGCTAATGCTACAAGGTGGGTTTAATTCAAACTTCTTTATTAAAAAAATCCTCAACAATCATAATCAAGTGTAGTGACTGTTCGGTCTGTAAACATACAGTACGCTGCAGCTCTCCATTCACTAACTATAATTCATGTCATTTAAATTCACGGTTGCCAGATATCACTAGAAAAGTCAACTCCAGTTTCCATGTCTTGAATGAATCCCCCAAAACACAATATTATCAGCAGACATGGACACTGTATTGGGGGAACCGATCTAAAACTGATAAACAAACAAAAATAAAACTAATAATATGTAAAGACAGAAAATGTCCTTAGTTATAAATAAATCATTTAATAAAAAAAATAGATATTATAATAACTTCATTAAATATAAATAAAATGAGAAATGAAATAATGTTTAATTACTATGGGGTGCATTTAATATCAAGCTGACATTAAGTTTAGTAAGCTATTTCCTTAGAAAGCAATTAGCCTTTTTCCTAATATGGATCATTTTTTTGTTAGTCTACTTTTAATTAGGACTCTCTTGTTTTTAAGATATTTAAAAAATAAATATTTTATGCTTGTTTATCAATTAACCAACAGTATCTCATTGATATTATTTTAACTCAATTAACAGTGACCATGAGCAGAGAGTTTACATTCTACCATTTATGATAGACCTCCTGATTAAAGATTGGTATCTGGATAGGTATCTGCTGTAAAAATCCTGATCTGACCACCAGTAATGAAGACCATTAAACTAAACCGCTTCCCTTCTGATGGGTAAATGAACTCACCCAATCACATTCTATATGAGATTATTCAGATATATACATAATATATACAGAGTGGTTGGAGAACTGACTCCAGTCCAGAACCATGACAGTGGAAAATGTCTAATAGTGTAGCTTTAAATATATTTAAGAGGTACAGACTTCACACACTAAACATTGATGTTTATTGTATTTGTTTACAAGGTGGAACAGGTTAACGGTTGTTTTTTGTATACAGTCTGTACAATTAACTGTAAATATAAAATTTAGTTTATCAGAAGGTAAATTAATTTGTCAGGGCTCACACCATGTTCCTAAATTCTGTCATAATTGACAAGCTCACGTTTTCTAATGTTACTTGTGTGTTACATTGTGGCATGAGAAAACTTAATAAATGTGAAAGTGCAATAAAAATATGTTGTTACTAAAATCCATTAATAATCATAATTAAATAATTGAGATCTCAATATTGATCAAAAATAATCGGGATTATCATTTTGGCTATAATCGTGCAGCCCTAAGTGAGACTAGTGCCATGTGATGGATAAGTGTCCCATTCCGAGTTTGCCCAGGATAGGCTCTGGATTTAACCCTGACCAGGATAAAACTGTCACTGAAGATGATTAGGATGATGGTACATAGGCCTATCAGCATTTTTTTTAATTATAGGAAAATGTCATGCAAAACAATAATTATAAAAACAGTAATTTATTTAACACTGAAAAGGAGAAGAAAAATTCCAAAAATTTAGTAGTAGATCTAGGAAAACTTGACCAAGTAATAGCTCAGTGTTTAAGCCATTGGACTAGTGATCAGAGGGTGATGACTTCAAATCGCAGCACTGTCAAACTGTCACTGCTGGGCCCTTGACAAGGCCCTTAACCAGATGTGGGTAGTAATGCATTACATTTACTTGAGAACTTTTTGAAAAAAAGAGTAGGTTTAACTGGCCATAATCTTACTCAAGTTCATTTTTAATTACAGGAATATACTTGTATTTGCTACTTTCTGTGCAGTTCCTCCATTACTGTTAAATGTTAATGAAGATATATAGT
Source organism: Ictalurus punctatus (assembly GCF_001660625.3). Classification (NCBI taxonomy): domain Eukaryota; kingdom Metazoa; phylum Chordata; class Actinopteri; order Siluriformes; family Ictaluridae; genus Ictalurus; species Ictalurus punctatus. The sequence continues at coordinate 10,664,989 of NC_030425.2, forward strand.
TTTAATAATTAGTTTATATCATGTATAATGAGGTCTTGCGATACGCTGCAGAGGCCTGGATGTGTCTGCAACAACTGCTCATTTTTTTAGCAGTTAAGTCCTGGAAGATAATGGCCAAAGAGGGGAAAGAAAAGGAGGCAGGACACCCACCCACACACTAACACACACTCACTCTGTCTCTACACACACTTTCTCTTCTGTTCTGTTCCATAGTCTATTCTTTTGTTCTCTGTTGTCTTGTTTAAATACAGATTCTGACAAGTTTGTGTTGTAAACATGTAAAAAATAAAGACAGTCAACTGTTGGGAAAATTTATTTTTTGGGGTGTGTGTGTGTGTGTGTGTGTGTGAGATACGTGTTGAAAATGACAAGTTCTGTGGTGTTGTACCCATCACAGGAGTGGGATATCCTGCTTCATTTTGAACCGAGGTTTTATTATATAAACAGAACAGACAAACTTTCAAGGAGAGGTGTTAGTTACAGTTTTCAGTGTAGTCTGAGATTCAGGATTTTCCCTACATTTTAATCATTTCCAAAGTAACTAGTAACTTGCTACTTGGGTCTTATCATTGTATCCTTTATTACTCTTACTCAAGTAATTATTAACATTATTACTTTTACTGTTACTTGAGTAATTATTTTATAAGTAGTTTTACTTGTACTTGACAAAAATTTTTGGCTACTCTACCCATCTCTGCCCTTAATCCTCAACCGCGATATTATGATATATCATCACACTTCCCAGCCCAAAAGTTTTATTCAAGTATTAAGTAGGGAACATCCTTCTCGGTTCTCTGGTTCAAGTCATCCTAAGCCACATCTACATTAGAAGACCTTAATTGGAAGCACATATTTACACTCACAGCGTAGCTAGAATATCCCTCCATTTCTGGAGAAAGTGTAAGCTGGTACAGAATGTACTGACCATGAAGTCCATGTTAACAAAATGACATAGACTGAAACAAGGTTTCATTATTCCACCCATGCCACCTTTCTGCAAGTCAAGTATAAAACCAGTGTAAACAGTGTAGATCTTGAAGAAACTATTTCTGCTAGCTGCAGATTTGCGTTCTGTAAAGTGCTGTATTGATTACAATGTACTTTCCTTTTTCTGGCCTCTAAGCAAAGTGTGCTAATGCTGCTGTGATACAAGCAAAGAACTCACAGCAGAAAATACCACAAGCACGGCAGAAGAACAAAAACCAAGCAATAATTACACATAAAGAGAAAAAACCGAAGCACTGCTGAATGTCTCACTTTGTCATATTATCACCTGAGGATTAACAGAATATGCGTTCAGTTCACAAGAGATCACTAGAATTCTCAGAGGTATCAATTATTTCACTTTACTTAAGTTCCTTGTTAAACTTTACTTATGGATAATATTCATGAAAACTGACAAACCTTACATATTATATACATAGCTAGCTTTCTCTACCTCACACACACACACACACATATATATATATATATATATATTATATGTGTACATACATACACACATAAGCGTCACATAAATCTAAGGAATTATTATTATTATTATTATTATTATTATTATTACATTAAAAAAGATTAGATGAGTGGGAGAGGGCTGCAACTATTGAGACCATGGTCATGGCAAGAATCCCTTAACAAGCTTTTGGGAATGTAAAGGTAATATCCAAAAGGAGTTAACCAATTTAAGTAGGTTTCAGATGCTTTTTTCAAATCATATGCTTCTACAGGCTGGGCCATCTGCAGTGAATACTAAGCAGTGGCATCATTCAGACTTACACATTCATGCAGATAAGTGGAGAGCACACATTTACATCTAAACTATGCTTTCTTCAAGGTCCTTTGCTGTGGATCTTCGTGTGTGCACACGGCTGTTTATCTTTCTTTATACTTTATCACTGTCATCATAATTCCAGAGTAGGAAGTGAGACTCATTGTGTGTAGGCATGTGGTTTTGAATGCTTGTTTTGTTTTGTTTTTTGTGCACGTGTCCAGGTCAGAACTGTGACAAGCTAGAAAAACTAAAACATTAACAGTATAAACAGACCTCACCTCATGTGTCCCTGTGGGCCAGTGAAAGAGCTCATTTAACAGAATGACGGCAGCTAATTAAGGAAACATTCAGGTTAGCACGACTTTTCCTAATATTTCCTGGTCCATCTTCTAATGATACAGTCCTAATGACTTAATTAGTCTCCTATGAGGGACATGGAGAGTACATGCCAGATGTTCTTTGACACATAACTAAACAGCATCTGTTCTGCCTTTAAGCTCAGTGACTCCAGCTGAAGTTGGACTGCTTCATGATGAAGACTTACATGTACACAAAACCCTAAAAATAACAATAATTAATAAAACGGTATGAGAGTACATCTCTAGTCTCTGAGGCTCACTGAAAAGATCACAGATTCAGAGACAATCGGGTGCACTTGGGTGGCAGCTGGAATTAAAAGAAAAAAATGTTCTTTCCATATGAATTTTGATATACAAGAGTGGTGTGATGTATAGATAACAGCATGATAAAAGCTTGTGTGACCAGTCATACAAACATATAATTTGGGATTTTAGAGGTTCTTCTTTGTCATGCAGTATTTCATCTAAAGCACAACTGCTCAAGGACTTCTTATCTGGTCGCCTTTGGAGACAATTGTTCAGTGCAAGGTATTGATCATGCCTCTTGTGAAGCAGTCCTTGTGGACCAGCTGCTTCAGCAAGAATCACTTTGTGATACCTTTATTTGGAGGAAAATTGAGAGGTGACATTGCTGTGGCAGAAGGAAAAGACATGGACAATGGACAAAGGAGTCCTCCATCTGATTCCACTATCAAAAACTCAATCGCTAACAGCTGCAGGGAAACAGAAAACACTGACTGGTCAAGGTCAGGGTCAACAGCTCCAACCACTACACCAGTTCACTGGAGGAAATAATGTAAGTTACTTCAGTTTATATTTGGAAAAAAATAATAAAATTATTTTTTTTAATATATGGTTTTGCAGGTATTATAGGTATTCACCATTAGACATCTGTGGAACTAAAGCATGTATCCTACAATTGCATATCCGACAATGGCTACATTTACACACAGCCCAGTAATCTGTCAATAATAAGACTGGTAGCTCAATTTGAATAAATAATGTCCATGTATACACTTCACTTGGAATAAAAATGATTGAGACCAATCCAGGTTATTTCTTGTGTTATTTCCAAAAAAGGTTTTTAGGTTTGTTATTAGAAGATGAGTAAATACGTTATATATTTGTCTTACCAATGGATGATATGTGCATTGTATATTATTTTCAACTTACCAGAGCATCCTTGTTCTTGAATGAAAGACAAACATGAAATTCTGAACAACTTTTGAATGTTGCTCCATGGACGAGCATAACTTGGAATTGGATCATATGAAACATGCATACAAAGGAAGATTTTTGCATGTTCTCCCCATTCTTCGGGAGTTTCCTCCAGGTCTTTGGATTGACTGATTGGCATCTCTAAATTGTCCAGAGTGTGTGAATGTGTGCGATTATGCCCTGCAATGGGTTGGTACCCCATCCAGGGTGTCCCCTGCCTTGTCCCACAGGATAGCCTCCAGGCCCTGTGACCCTGTGTAGGATAAGCGGTATAGAAAATGGATGGGTAATGTGTTCTAGACAGATACAAATAGGAGGTGCATTTTTTTTTGTTTTTAGTCAGTGGTTTGCTCCAGTATTCCAAATTAAACACTGATCTGAAATAAAACTATATATTACTACACCGGTCCAAAATGCTTTTATTCATAAAGCTGCCACTCCATTGATATATTCATACAGCCCACACAGATCATACACTGTGAACAGGTCAGCATATCTCTGCTAGGTTCTCCAAAAATAATAATCTGAATATTAAAAGATTGAGAGATATATATATATATATATATATATATATATATATATATATATATATATATATATATATATATATATATATATATATATATATATATATATATATATATATATATAAAGAGGACTCCATTTTGACTAGAGGCATCATCTTATCCCAGCTTGGAAATTAATCCTGATAGCATGTCCAGAAACATTTCAAATCTTTCTGGAAGGTAAGATACCCAAACCTAAAGTAAATCTGATAAAATATTATTAGGAGGCTACTATTGTCAACTATAAACAACAGTTCCCTGATTTGGAAAATACCTTCTTGTTTTGAAAAAATAGTTCCCTGGCTTACTCAGTCATATTAGGTTGAAAACTTGCCAGAAAGGTCCACAGGGTGTCTGGTTGAGACCAATTATGAACACAAGTGAAGTAGGTGAGGAAGTGTAGAAGTTCATAAGTTGAAAAAGTTATGGTCTGCAAATTGTTGTTTGTTATTATATTTTGTCAATGAAAAATAACTTATTTTTACCCAACAGCCCTGTTTTTTTACCCCTCAAATCTGAATCAGATATTTAGAGTACTCAATAGATACAGATAGTGGCACTGTATCACAGAGTAAATTTTGTAAAATGTATTATGATATCTGATGTTTATCAATATTGAGCATTGTGTCAGCCCATTTTTATGGTCATTCTACTCATCATGGTGATGTGCATTGATGGCTGGAAACCTCTTCCCATTACTTAAAGCTATCCAGCATTCAATTATCAGTCTATTTGCATTTTGGCAGCACTCTGCTCCTGGCACTTGACAAATACCTCTTTTCCTTCTCTGCCAGTCAATCATGAATCATCCTCTCATCACAGGAGCCAGACCTCCGCTGGGAAAGGCAGACGCCTTCCTTTCAACAACGGCTCCTCCTGTAAAACTTAACCTTCACAAACCAGAACAAGATTGTGCATCACTTAATGCTATTAAGTCAGTTCAGCCAGAAGGCCAAGTGCATGAAGAGAGTGGAAAGATGAGGTAAGAAAAAGGGAAAAGGCGGTGGGAGAAAACATCAAAAAGAGCAACGTGATTATGTTTTTAATTTAGCAAACCACATTAACTGAAATAAGTGCAGCACTTCACTTTTATATGTCTATTGTTTATGACAGAAAGAAAGTGCTGCAATGCCGATTCAGTCTAGTCCAATTTTGTTTGCATATATTGTTTTAGTAATCACTTAGTCTCAGATTTCTCTGAAAGAAAAGGAACTTTTGGAGGAAGACACAGCATCCAATTTAAACAGTAAATGGGACAAGGTATACTGGAAACACTAAGGTTCTTTCCTTCAGAGTCCCCAGACACACACATCCATTCCCAATTTTTTGCAAACTCGTGCATTTTTCATCAGCTCATCTGCTATAGCCTGGATGCATCCAGGTGGAAAGCCCACAAGACCCTACAACAGCTGTGATTCTTCTACTCAGCCTGCGTTTTTCTTCACTGACATGAAGCCAAAAAAAAAGACAACATATTCGTCAACCACAGAGTCTATTTCAATAAACAAAACATCACACTGGAAGCGTATCTAGATTTTTAAAGTGTAAGTCTTCATCAGAAAGTCAAGAGCTTTATGTTCTTTGGACTTTAAATCTAGGAAAAGCTTAACTGGGTTAACAACACAAATATCCTTAAACATGCACATAAATGGTTTTTCTTTCAAGGCAGGCTGGACAAATGGGGCATAAACAGACTCACCAACTTTTACCACATTACAGTGGAAAAAGTCCTTAGCAGCAGTATCACAGGTATTGGGGAACAACAGCTCAGGACAGGAGGGCATTGTGGAGTGAACTTTGCCAGACATTGACATCATCTTCATTTTCCACTGTTACAACAAGGCCAAAGCAATATCCAAGGACACAATCATCCATCCATCCATCCATTTTATGTACCGCTTATCCTACACAGGGTAGTGGGGAGCCTGGAGCTTAACCCAGGGGACTCAAGGTACGAAGCGTGATACCCTTGATGGGGTTCCAACCCATCGCAGGGCACAATCACGCACACGCTTACACATCCACCTTTTCACACATTATAGACAATTTAGAAATGCCAAATCACTCAACAGCCTTTGGACTGGGCGAGGAAACTGGGGTACCTGGAGAAAACCCCTGAAGCACAGGGAGCAAACTCTGTGCACACAGGGCAGAGACAGGAATTGAACCTCCATCCCTGGAGGTGTGAGGCAAATGTGCTAAGCCACTGTGCCCCTCAGACCCAAAACACTGAAGCTGTTCTATTCTCTACTGTCAAACGAAATATCAAAGCATAAACACTCAAACTAGCAGACTGTTTTTACCTTTACTTAATATTGCACACTGCTAATTATGCTGCTGCTCAGTATAATGCTACACGTTATTTAACATATTCTTATTTCATAGTGTTTTGATATTTGAATGTTGACATTGCTTATTTGCACTACATTTTGCATTGTGTGCTGTGTTTGTTCTGTCTGTGTAACTGGGTAAGAGGAAATGAGTACGAATCGCAATGCACTCACTGCACATGGCCAATAAAGCTAGCTTGAATCTTAAACACAGTTATGGCTCTCAACAAGCTTCTGGAACTGCAAAATTTAATCTGAGCTTATATGCATTTGCAACCAGAAATGTTTGGTCCAGTGGTCTGTATGCTGCAGGATCGGTTAATTACTTTGAGCACTTGGACTAACATCTGCGTCGGCAGGGCGCTGAAGCAGACTCCTCATGACACACAGTAAATTACTTACATTAATCATTCAGATGCATTATATTTGGTTGGTAAAGGTAAACTCAGAACAATCTATTTACTTCAATACCATTACCACTGCTTGCACAGGGGCTGTACATTAGTTATCTTTATCGCAAAATTGACTTGCAATTGATTTAAAATTAATTTGATTTAATTTAGCAGAAATATTTTCCTCCACAGCATTAACAGTTCACTTCCCATAACCAAACATGATTTAGGTCATGTATGGAAAAGCAACAATTGTGGGTTTATGTTTATGGCTACTGCTTGTAGAGAAACTTTATTTTCCTAAAAGAGATCTCCATAATTACACCAACCATGGAACTGATTCTAGATCACCAACATGTGTTATTTTCTAATTTGCAGCCCTAAAGCTGTGGATAAGATAGCACAGTCACACTCCTCAACTCCTTTTAGACTCCTCAACACTGACCCATTGACATTCTAATCTGCAAAACACAATTTATTAATATTTCTTCTTTCCTGACACACTCCATGCACCCCATGATAAAGCAATTAAATAAAACATAAAAGTAAGTAGGTTTGTACAAAGGCCCAATATACATCAATAAATGAATTCATTTATTTATTTTGGCATCGCTCATAATGCATTAAACACTCATTCACACAAAAATATAGATATAACTGATAAGCAGCATACACAGTGGGAGTGTCAATAATACTAGTGCATAAACTCAGTGTATGCTTTATTTGGGCAAATTTGACCAAAAATATTACTCAGAGTACAGAGCGGGGGGTCAGGGTTGTGATGGATCGGGAGCAAACACTGGATGTGAGGTGGGAATACACCCTGAATGAGATGCCAGGCCATCACAGGACACCATACATGCACATTCTCACACACTA